>NW_020954619.1:43838119-43954050 GCF_900497805.2 Vombatus ursinus | reverse complement strand
CTCTCTCTCTCTCTCTCTCTCTCTCTCTCTCTCTCTCTCTCTCTCTCACTGGCTTCTTTCTCGTGATTTTTCTCTTTGGTTCTAATTCTTGTTTACAACATGACTAATGTGGAAATGTTTAATATGATTATACGTGTATAGTCTATATCAGATTGCATGCTATCTTGGGGAGGAGGAAGTGGGGGTAGGGGGAGAAAATTTAGAACTCAAAATCTTATAGAAGTGAATGCTGAAAACTAAAATCAAATAAATAAATAAAATTTAAAATAAAAAGAAACTTTAACATAGGAAGGCTAGCAGGTCTTATATTATCTAAATTTTAAATAATTTTATTTCTATCAAAAAAGGGCATTTACATAGGGGTTTTCTAGACCAACCTTTTACCTCACACAGGAATGCCTTCCTCAGTATCTCTCGTTAGTGGTATTACTACTCCCCTGCTTGAATACCTAAAGTGACAATCAATTCATCATCAATACAGAAGGCAGTCCACATAATTTTATAGATAAAATTATTCAATACAAATGAATTTTTAAACTGTTTGTGACAAAAAGACTATGAATTATGTATTTATTTTAGTCTGATACTGTTGTCATCCTCATTTGGTGAGGCAAAAAAATTGACATTAAACAGGGGTCCCTCTACTCAGAAAAATTGGGAACCAGTACAGTTTGCCATAACTATAAACAGCACAGAAACTCAGAACAAGGACATGCACACACTCTTCATGTGAAGATAATATTTCCCCATCACTTCCTGACTTTAGCCCTATCCTGGTGCCCCGGACACTGTTTTGAGTAAATATGCTCTTCCTACCACAAGACAGACCTCCAAAAAGAGAAAATATGTTCCATTTGGAACCAGAAGACTTGGATTTAAATTCTAGTTTTATTAAATACTAGCTGGGTGACCATGGAAAATCGCTGCCTCTCTTTCCCTATTTTATCATTTGTAAAAATGCAGGTGATTTATTAAGACTATATCATATCCCCTGAGTCTCCCCTAGGTCTTCTCTCCTCTTTGCTAAATATTCCCAGTTTTAAACGCTGTTTGCATTTAACTGTTTCCAAGTCTTTTGCCACCTGTCCTTCTCTTTATGTCTTCCAACTTGTCGTTGTACCTCACAGAGTCTCAGTTTCAGGGGCAAGCCTTGAACCTATGTCTTATTCCTTTATGCAATCTGACACACCTCTCCTCACTCGCCACCTTCACACCACCTGTCTCACCCTATGTATCTAACATAAATACATGTGTAGGATGTCTGAAAAGTCTTAGTGAAGCCTCAAGGTTTAATAACACAAAAGGCTATCATTTAAGTTTTAATAGTTTAAGACTGCACTAAGACTTTTGGGATACCTATATGTATTACTATTTTTAAATGTATATTGTGACAAATATAATACAGAAGAACTTTAAAAGTATTTATAATGAAAAACCACTATAGATTTTGTGTTTTTGGTCTGATGGTGCTACTCTCATAATTTGGCAAGCCATCAATTTTGTTTGACATTAAAGAGGGGTCCCTCTACTCAGAAAGATTGGAAACCAGTGTAATAGGGCATAACTAAAAACAGCATAGACACTCAGAGCAAGGGCATGCATATGTTCTCCCTCCACCTTACTTGCCAACACTCAGAAACTTTCTCTTCTCCACACTCCACTGATTCACAGGCCAATGTTCAAATATTTCTGGCCAACATTTTGCATTTACCAAAAATGTTCTGAAGAATCAATCTCACTTTAAATTGTTTAGTGTTGAGCTTAAGAAAACCTCTTGCTGGAACCAGGGTATTTTGCTGCCTTCATATTCACTGTCTTTACCTATTCTGTTGGTCTGACTTAGCAGAGCTCATTTTTTAATAAGAAATCTCTAGAAATAGGAGGGAAAAATCCAAAAGTTTTTTCTAAGAGATCAAGAGAGTAAAGTGAGGAATGTACTGAAGGGCATTTCTCCCTCCACTCCCCACCACAACCACATAACCTCCCATATTTAATTCCCAGGGTACAATTTGCTCGTTACAGGCAGATAAAACAAACATTCAGCAAATAGAACCATGTACCATTAGTTTCAAATGTAGAAAGGGCTTTTTGGATAAAAATATAATTGAATATGAAACTAATTATTTAGTCCATGTCAACATGCTTGACCATGATGGCACATTTCTCCAGAAATCTATGAATTCATTCTGATTTTCTAATTGAATGATGCGGTGTTTCTTTTTTCCTCTAGTTTCTTCCAACACTTCTGTCTTACTCCTACACCTCCCTCTCAACTCAGGAAAAATGTCACAAGCAATTTTCTTTCCTCTGGGTTGAAGATTTTTAACTGTGGCTTTAATGTTGTTGGAAGGATACTTTCTGCATATCAATAAGCAACATGGAATTACAGAATCTCAGATTTGGAAGGAACAGCAAAGATCACCTAATTTAACCCACAGCTGAATAGGAATTCACTCTATAACACCCCCTAGAAGCAGTCATGAAGTCTCCACTTGAAGCTCTCTAGTTATAGGAAACTCACTACCCTCCACAGGCAACATTTCACTTTTGTAAAGCTCTAACTGCTAGAAAATCTTTGGTTTTGCTCAAATAATCAAATGAACCTGAGATCTCACCAAGTTGACAATTTCCTCCAAGATGGAGGTCAAACCCATCCATGCCTGCCCATCACATATGTTTCTTGCCCATGTCCATGTTCTATAAGTATTATGACAAAGAATCCATCCAATAAGCAAGAAGGACTTCCTTATTTTCTCTTGACATCACAAAAAGGATCCTAGATGAGCACATTGGCTACATATCTATTATTCCTCACTCTTGACACATGCCCAGTCCAGGGTCTTTTTCAGTAATACATTTCTTTGGTGATAATATTTTTAATCTATTTCTCTATTATAATTCCTAGTTTGTAATATGCTGCAGATGCCTCATACCCATCTTGAGCTTTCCATGATCCTCTGAGTGACAGATATTTTCATACTTCTTCAAAGACTGTAGCGTCCCTATGTCTCAAAGCACAGAACATCATTTGGAGAATACCTGTATTAAAATGATGGGCTTTATATCAATCCAAAATCTGCCTCTTCTGAATCTTTCTCCCTATGATCTCCAATTCTGCTCTCAGGAGCTAAGGAGAACTTAACTCCTTTCAACTTTTATCTCCAAGATTTCTTTTCCACAAATGAAACATACACAGTTCCTTCAAATGATCCTCGTTTGGTTTGGTTTCCAGTAGTTTCATAATCCTGATCATACTTTTACCCCCATTGTGTACTTGTGGAGCTGATTTTTTGAATCAACATATGTAGGGCTTTACTTTTATTGATTAACATTCTGATGTCTAAATTTTTACCTAAACTAGTTAAATATACTTCCTCAAAAGGTCCTTTGTAAAATAAAAAACAAAACATTTTTGTTGTTGTTTGTAAAGGAAAAGTGAAAAATGATAACAAAAGAAGAAAAAAAGGGGAGCAGCTAGGTGGCGCAGTGGATAGAATACAAGCCCTGAAGTCAAGAAGACCTGAGTTCAAATCCAGCCTCAGACACTTACTAGCTGGGTGTGTGTGTGAATGACTTGGGCAAGTCATTTAAACCCAATTGCCTCCCTTCCCCCCAAAAAAAGAGAAGAAAAAATTGGTATGTATGCAGTAAATATATCAGTTACAAAAGCATGGTAGTAGTACAATAGTGTGCAAATTAATTTACAAATTTACCTACTTAAAATACTTTTTCATAAGGAGTATGTTTTCTTTTTCCTGTTATTTCTTGTTTTACCTGATTTTGTACTGAGTTAAAAACTTTGATATATATCCTTTATCATTGTGAAAGTGCATTTTTATTATATTGGATATGAAGAATATATCTGACAAACAAACTGTCCATTTTGGTTTTTTTTTCCAAACGCAGCTTGAATTATATCAAAGACATTTAAATCAAGCAATTTCCTAGACCATTTAAGTATGGTTATCTCTACTTTGGGAAGAAATTTTTTAAGAAATAAAATAAAGTCAATCCAATAAACTTTTGTTAAGCACCTACAATGTTTAGGGGATACAGTTAATAGAAAGAAAGACAGTCCTTGTCCTCAAGGAGCTTAAAATCTCATGGGAGGGAGGCACCAAGGGGTACCAGCATGGGAGGTGTTTGGTTCCATGGAGTTGAAAACCCACTCCGAGCAGCAGATGTAGAATGGAATGAGCCTAGAAGTCCAATTTCTGCCCTATATAAAGGAAGGCATTGGAAGAAATTTGGCTTTCTACCCTCCATCCCTCCAATCAGAGGGGAGAAGAGGCTGAGGGAGCTGGTGGTGTCAGTCAAGGCTTGAATTAGCTGCATGGCTAATCTTTCATGATACATGACACATTTGTTTCACTACTCCTCTATGTAGGAATCTTTGGAATTCTAGAACAATTATGCTTTTCCTTATATATTTCAATATATTTATCTGATTTTGTCATTTCCTCCATGGGAGGAGGACTTGTAGGCCCAGTGGAATTTTTTTTAATCCTCAAACATTTTGAAGGGAGGATGCTTTTACTGATAAAGTCTGATAAAGATGCTTAAATATAATGGGCTCACCTTGTTCTCTTCTGATAATGGTTTTGGTATAAAGCCTTGAATAAAATGTGTAGTTTATCAAAAAAAAAATCCCTTTTTTTATTTGAACAGTCATTAGTACTCTAGTATTTGTATTGCTTTGCCCATGACAAGCATTTTTTCTTCATAGCAATGTAACTATTGCTGATTTTGTTTGTTTTTATTGATCTACTCATTGGTCTTCCAACTTAAGTTGTACTACAGAGGAGTCAATAGCAATCCCTCCTCCTACCAGATCACTCTAAAGGTCTTTGCTTAGTTTCTGTGGATTAATCAGACTATTTCACAGAAATCATTTGTCAGTTCACAGCATTAATTCTTTTTACCATAATTTCCTTTACACTTTGGTAAGACATCTTACTTCATTGTGTGCTTGGGTGACCTTTGAAACACTTGACTTCTCCCCACCAAAAGTCAGTAGCATATCTCTAAAAGTCATTCTTCTACACCTTTAAAGAGCTACAACTTTTGTGTATTTCCTTGGAGTTATATCCAGTCTTAATAACCATAAAATTTTAGAGAGAGTGAGTGAGCGAGAGAGAGACAGAGAGAACACAATGGAATATGAGCCTATGGCATGAAATTTAGAACACAATGGAGAGAACTAAGTAAAGGCGGGGAAGCTAGCTCAATATGACTTTGTATAACAATTATAATAATAATTAATACTACTAATAATAGCTAGCATTTACATAACACTTACTATGTTTCAAACACTACACTAGCACTTTATGATTATTATTTCATTTGATTCTCACAACAATCCTCAGAGGTAGCTGCTATTATTATCCCCATTTTACAGATGATGAAACTGAGACAAATAGAGGTTAAGTGACTTGCCCAGGGTCACACAACTAGAAAAATGTATGGTTGGATTTGAACTTAAGTCGTTTTGATTCTAGACATGGTACTCTATCCACTGCACGATTCAGCTGGCCCTAATATGGCCAAGATAAAATATTCTGAGTCATCCTAGTAGTATCAGTAGAAGTATACAAGCATGACCACTGTAATCACAAAATGAAATAAAGTCAAAATTATTGCTTGTTCCAAGTAATTCACATACTGCTGAAATAATAACTGTAAAAGTAATAACTGATATTTATATAGTGTTTTACAAATATTCCCTCATTTGTAATAGAAAGCTGACTTGCAAATCCTGACTATATTACATATTGGTTATTTAAACCCTGAAAAGTGACTTGACCAGTACCCCAGATAATTCTCTAATAAGTTACAGAAAAATTGCCAACTTGCCTCAGTAGATGGGAGTTTCCATACTAAGAGTTCTGTACACTAATGAAACTACAAATATGGACTAAAACTTGTATATGTACAAACACATACATCAGATCTAAGTATGACATATATAAGGAATCTAAGTATGAAATCTATAAGGAATCGTTTAACTGAATAACATATTATTATGAAGACTGGTTAAAATAAATGAATAGACAACTTTTTAAGGTTTAAATACATCACAATGAAAGGATGCTCAATACTCTCAAACTTATAGGCATAAAAAACAACTTTAAGATGCCATTTTATACCCACTAGAATTGTAAATATAGCAAAAAATAATAAAATTCATTGTTGCTAGGGCTATGGGAAAACAATCACTCGCACACTGGGACTGTGAAATTGTACAAACCTTTTGGAGAGCAATATAACATACAATGAATGAGTCATACAATCAAGCATATCTTTTTACCTAGTTATTCCATTGCTGAGACTCTATCCCCAACATATGTTAAAAAGAAAAAAAAAAGAACTATCTGAACAAGAATATACATATATATTACGTATGTGCATGTATGTAATAAATATTTATATATGTATATTCATACATATATCTACTCTATTTACAATAGCAAAGGAAGTAGAATCAAATAATTAGTTTTTAAGTGAATAAATTGTGGTACCCTAAAGCAATAGAATATGATAGTGCCATAAAATAAGTAGGAAGCCTTTAATGAATATGAAAAGATGTTTAAGAAGTAATGCAAAGCAAAAATGAGAAGAATCAGATCTACAAACATACTGACTAAAACTATTTCAAAAGGAGGAAAAAAAGATAAGAAAATATAAGGCCAAATGTACAAAATGGACTGGCTTGGAAGAAGACAGAAAAAAAAATCATTTTATGTTTGTTATTTAATTTGGTTCTGTCTTCTTAAAGAGTCTGGTGTATCATGCAACAAACATGTGATTAAAATAATATCCAAGAAACAAACATGGAAGGAGAAACACACTTAGATGAAA
This sequence comes from Vombatus ursinus, assembly GCF_900497805.2. NCBI lineage: Eukaryota > Metazoa > Chordata > Mammalia > Diprotodontia > Vombatidae > Vombatus > Vombatus ursinus. Next base: position 43,947,192 of record NW_020954619.1, on the reverse strand, counting down.
TTAGCTGAATACAAGTTTTTGTTTTCTCCAAGACAGAAACAAAAAGAGCTCTTTAGGTTTGGGGGTCAATGAAAGAACTGCAGACTCTTAGAAACATTAGCAACCTTGGAGGCCATTTAATTTACCTGAACAGGTATGCCCTCTCCAGCATCCCTAAGTCATCCTCCAACCTCCAGTAAAGCCCACTACCTCCCAAGGCAGACCATTCTACTTCTGGATTGTTCTAATTGTTAGGCGATTCTCTTTACATCATTGAAGTAAAAGAAAACGGATCCAGTGAGCAAGTGCCTCATAAATGCAAAGTTTCAATTAATTCTATGGAAGCTTCACTACGATCTCATAACAAAATCATTCTGATCTGGCACTAAGACTATGACAACTTCAGAGACCAAAATGTTTATCCTTGTTTTTACAGAAACACCATCCTGGAGCTAGATTTAGAAATAAGCCAGTAGTTGTCAAATTGAGTTTTTTTAATAGATGAACCCATGTCTGGCTGAGGGTTTTTAAACTGTGCTTGAAAATTATTTTTTTTCTGTGTGATGTCCTTGGCATCATAAGGAGTAATGAATTAAAAAGTTTGAACTTAAAAGCTCCATTGTCTTCAAAGAAAAATTCCTAAGAGATGACTGTGAAATTAAATGAGCAAACAGGAATCTCATACTCATTTGTGTGTGTGTGTGTGTTAAGGGCAGGAGAGCTTTCTGTCCCCAAAGAAAGCCTAGCCATCTACTTGAAATAATTTCAAAACATATGTTTCAAAAGAACCAACCAGGGTACAGAAGATGCATTGGCACTGGGCTATTGTTGTCATCTGCTCCAAAGGATATTCCCCAAGACAGAGTTTACAAGACACCAAGGGATCCAGCGCCAAGTCCCACGTAGGCCTGTATCTTGCCATAGTCATCGCTGAGCAACCTAAAATGAGTGAAATGAAAGATCAGCACCACAAATGGCCTACAGACCAAAGCTCAACCACCACCACTAAGCAAATATTTATAAGTGATGGCAGTTTTATATGTAATCTAAGTGACTGTGGCCTCTACACCAGTCCTCCTCCAATGTCTCAGTGGGTCATAGAGGCAAGGGAGATGGCATCAATTCATATGGCTTCTTTCTCAGCCCTATAAAGTCTTTTTGAGAAATTTCTAAACATCTATAGAGGGGATTAATAATAAAAATATGAAAAAAGGAATAGATGGACCTTTACAATTTCCTCCAGCAGGCACACTAACACAAATGAAAGGTCTATGGAATATAAGAATCTTATAGTATTTGTTAATTTTTTTGAAGCCTTGGACTCTGGAAAGCAGAATGCAGGCTTAAAGGTTCTTCTCAGCAAGGTCTCCCATGCAAAGGTTGAGAGCATACTTGATTCCTTGAAAGATACCACTTCATTCAGTGATTCTCTGATTAGGGTAGAGGAAAAGGATTGGATCTGTAATTTCTTTGGTAATAGGAAACTCTCAGATGAGGAAACTCCCTCTAACAATGTAGGTCATCAACTGTTTTTGCAACTTATAGTCTCAGAGACTTGTCTAGAGCACTAAAAGGCTAAGTGACTCACCTAGGGTCACACAGCCAGCATGTGTCAAAGTCCAAGTATTCCAGTTCTCTAACCACTGGGCTATGCTGCCTGTAATTAGCATTATCAATTAAGGAATAAAATAGGGACATGCATACTCCACAACAGTGTTTGGCACCATCACGGAGGATGTCCCATTCAGCATCCTCTGAGTAAGTCCTATTCCTCACTGTGAAATGGAGATGACCTTGGATTCTTGACATCTATGGAAGAAGAGTTCAAACTCTGGCAGATTCTACTAAACTCAAAGGGTTTTGAGAACAATTCCAAGGACAGACAATATCTGCTATCTGAGAACCAATCTAACTAAGCATGGAAAAGGCACATCACCAGTTGGCTGGCCACTAGATGATGAATTCTCTAGCCATGAAAATGCAAGAAACCAATGAAGAAAATACAAAATGGCCTTCAGTACCATGCAGCAGCCATCTGCTTTCAGCAGAGGCAATAGCCGAGTATTAGGAAAGGAGGCTAAGAATGGAAAAGGCTCATCACCAGTTGGCTGGCCACTAGGTGATGAATTCTTTGACTACGGCAATATAGGAAACAGAAGAAGAAAACACCAAATGACTTTCAGTCATTCAGACATTCAGGCAGCAGCCACCTACTTCTGTAACGGCAGCAGCAGAGAGGCAGGAAAGGAGGCAGAAAGTTCAAAGAATCACACAAATATTTCCATAGTACACTCAAATTGTTAATAATAGCAATTATCATCATCAACAACAATACCATCATCATCATCATCCCCATAATCTTGGCTGCTAGTAGAATTGTCCCCAAGACACTTTTAATAAGCCTACAGAAGATGAACTTACATCCCAATATTTTCTTAATTTAATTATAAAAAAGCAGTTATTTTATATATGCCTTTGCAATAGTTTGCAGAACATTAAATATAAAAGAATAATAGTATGATAGTAACTTGTCCCAGGACTGTTTCTATCTGACCTCCACAGAAAAAGATGAGAACAAGACTGATAATAAGAGAAGAATAAGATGACAATAATAACAATAATAACTTATTTCCACATACATAGTGCTTTAAAGCTTTAGAGTGCTTCACACACATTATCCCATTAGAACCTCACAACAACCCTGGGAGGCAAGTACTACAGGTATTATTATACCCATATTATAGATGAGGATACTGAGATTCAAGAGAGGTTAAGTGACTTACCCATGGTCACACAGCTAGGAAGTGTCAGAGGCAAGGTTCGAACCCAGGCCTTCCTGACTCCAAGTCCAGCACTGTCCACCAAGCCAATTCTATTTAGGTACAATGTTTCAGAGTTGTATCTATTGCATAAAGTGAGATTCACTTGTACAGTTAATCAAAGTGCCGTAAGTGAAAGCTTATATTAAGGGCAATTATAATTCAATGTGAGCAACAACAACTTAAATATGTTAGACACATCAAAAGTTATATTTATAATCAAATTATCCTCTGAACTGCAATATTGGTTGATGCTCAAATAAATATTTAATTTATTCCTTGTGCCTAGGACTGCACTTGAAACTTAAGAGTAAAAAAGAAAATCATTCATTCCTTCATTCCATGAATCTCTGAGTGTACGTTAAATGCAAAACACTGCTATTAGGATCTTAGGACCACGGATACAGAGCTAGAAGGGAATCAAGAAGCCACGTAGGTCTCTATATAGTTCAACCGCTTATTTTACTGGCAGAGCTAGGTTTCATTCAATTCAACGTTCTTTCTATTATACCATATTTTTATTCTCTCTTCATAGGTAAAGTGCTAGGTCACAAAGAAGATCAAGACACGGGACCTGCCTTCTTCACACAGGGCTTCTAATCTCATTGGGAAGACAGAACTGTCCCATTAAGAGCTAAATCATGCTGTATGAGCTCAAGTGGCAAGGCAGCTCTGAGGAGGGAATGCATGGTGGGCTGAGAGAAGGAAGGATGCGAGCTGAGCCTTGAAAGAAGGGTAATGGATGGTAACAGGATTAGGTAATGGAAAGGGGAAAAAAGAAGATGGTCCAGACTGATGGAAACCATGAGCAATGAGCACAGAGTTTTCTGGGATAAATAAGGAATATTCTAACCAAGTGGAAGATCCAGGTAGTGGGAATTATGGTTGCCTCTGTTGAAGTACTGTTAGATTCATTTCTAAAGAACAGCCTTGTTCTCAAGCATGTTCTGCACCACTACATGCCCACCTCTACCCATCAATCGACTCAATGAAGTTTCAAAAAGACATCAGATTTCCACGGGAGCGCCTTGAAGTTATGATGTGGTGCATAGGACTCATAGGATCATAGGCTTAGAGCTTGAAGGGATCTTAGAAGCCATCATTTTGTAGAGGAAACTGAGGGTACCCAAGGTCACACAGCCCATAAGGTCCTAGCACTTTACTATCTCAATCATTTAGTACAAGAATACTTCTATGGGAAGTGAACATAATTATTTGGGGCAGGGAGAGGACTCTCTACTTAAAGGTCTTAAAAGGATACTCAAGAAATGATCAACAAAAGAAACTGAACACATATGGTCAGGGTACAGTACTTCTTAGGCCTAAATGTGATGTATGGAAGCCCTAGTGTCCCCTCTTCATTTACTGTCTCCAATCCCAGGAATTAGATCTCAATTCTCAACTCACACAGAAGGAAAAATAATAGTTTTTGCAAAGAATGACACGCCAAACCTGTGAAGCAGGTAACAGCGATATTTTTTAGGGTCACTGCACTGATGAGGAAACTGAGATTTAGAAGTAGCAACAGCAGGGACTGGAACTCCTATTTCAACACACTCCAAGCTTGGAACTCTATCTCGCTCCTCAACCACACTGTTCTGTTAACAGTTCCTTTCAGCTTCTTTCCACCCCTCCCCCACCACTACCCATCTCTCAATTGAGCAGTCACTGGTTCTTCTCCTTATACCTGCTGTTGTAAGCATTCCCTGTCCCCTCTCTGCTCCTCCTATCCCTATCCTGAGCGCATTACCACCACCCTACCTCTCTCCCTTTGATTTTCTTTTAAAGGTCAAAATATTTCTGTTGACCCAAATCACTGAACTTCATCTTCATGGTAGCTAAATTTTATTTCCTAAAGAAGGTCTTTTAAACAAAGTATATCATGAAAATTAATGGCTCATAATGGCATAGTGGTGACCTGCAACCTCTTGCAGGGTTTAGAAAACTGAAAAGGTTTTGAGTTAGCTTTCCCGGTACCAGTCTAGTTAAGGAGGGAAAGCCTGATGAATTCTTTGGCCATGGAAACTCATAAAACAAAACAAAGCATGATGCAAAATGGTCCTAAGTCCTGTGGTATTCCTTTCTATTTCTGTAATGACAGTGGCAAGGAAAAGAAAGGGGAGCAAAGGGTGCTAAGAATTATACAGTTTTTAGACCATCTATAAACTTTCCCTATCTATAAACTCCAGGTACTATGTAAGATCCTTGTCCAGTGCCAACAAGCAAAAAATTCTACTTGGAAGAAATAAGTCATGTCAGTCTTGACATTCTGTCATACATTAAACCAGAAGATAGAAGGGATTTGCAGCTACATGGAAAGTTGAGTTACAGTTCTCTTGGAGAAGCAGATGAATGGACTGGCAAAGCTGTTTTAAGAATATGTCCAAAGGCTGCAAGAAACATAATTTCATGGGGAAATTTGGTTCTCTGGTATTGTAGTCCCCATGATTAAATCTCTGTAAAAAGACCACCCACCATGAAAATAATCAAAGCTTACACACTACCATCTGTTGCTGGTGAAGACAGAATTTGTCTTTCTCTATGCTTCAAAGAACACTAGAGTTTGATATCAGAGGAGCATGTTACAAATTCTGGCTCTTGTACTTACTAGCAGTGTGGCTTTGAGCAAGTCACATAATACCTCTGCGCCCTACTTTCCTCATCTGTAAAATGTTTGGATTGGATGAGATGACCTCAGCAGTCTCTCCCTTCCAGGTCTTAGTTTATGAACCTATGAAATTGTACAAAGCACGCCGTAAAAATTCTTTAAATGAAATCAATATATCTATAATAACTGATAAGTTCAAAGCAAAGAAGGAAAAAAGTAAAGAAAGAAAAAAAGAAAAAATGTTTTGGAAAATTTGGATCAGGAAGAAGGAATGAAAAAAGTCAAAGATTTGTCACTTATACAGAAGCCGAGAACTAACACATCACAAATACTTTCTTCAAGAAAAGAATCAGAAGGCATTAGGCCTGGGAGAACAGAATAACAGCATAACTTAAATGGTATTAAACAAATTTCAACTTGCAGAAAAAAAAAGATTCATTATTAACGTGAAAGTGTTTTCTGAATCAGTTGTCTGTAAATTTAGGCCTAATGTCCATAAGAGGGGTGATGAGAGTCCCCTGTACTCTACCATAGTCAGACTATATCTGTAGTCACTTCTAGGCACTGTATTTCAGGAATAACATTGACATGCTAAACCAAAGAGAATTAAGAAGAGAGTGAACAGAGAGTGAGGACACTGGAGAACATAGGATACAAGGGTCAGTAGAAAGAATTGACATGTTTGGCCTGGAGAAAGAATAGCTTATTTAATAAATGAGTCAAACAGTCTGGCTATTTGAATGTTGGTTTTTAAGTTAAACATTCCAATTATTTGAAACCTAGTCATATACAAGTGGGACTAGATTTGTTCTGCTTGACCCCAGGTGGAGAAACTGGGAGAAGTGGATAGAAGTGAAAGGGAAGCAGATTTCAGTTGCCTAAAAGGGGAAAGGGAAAAAAATGGAATAGGCTGATTCAGGAAATAATAACTTTGCCACCCCTAAAGATCTGTAAATGGAAGATGGAACACCTTTTATTTATTTATTTATTTTTTTTTGTTAACTAGTATAGATGATTCCAGTTCCAGCATGAGGTGGATTAGATAACATTCAAAATCCCTTCCAACTCTCAGATTCTTTGGCTACTCATAAAACTAACAGAATTTGAAAATAAGAATCCCTAAAGATTACCTCTCTGAACATTGTCTTCAATAGGGATAGGACAGTCTCTTCACAGTGGACTGAATTATTCCCACTTGTTGTTGTCTCCTTCCTGAATTCCCATTAAAATGTCCACCTCTAATTGCATTTAGTCCTCTCTAAATACCTAATTTTTATCCATTTTTTGGAAATCCCACTCCACAAAGCCTTCTATATATTTCTCAGCCTCTTCACATACATACACACACACACACACACACACACACACACACACACACACATACACACACTTTCTACTCCCCAGACTTCAAATGGTACTAATGCCAAACTTGAAGAAAAATCTCCTACATATTACTGGAGAAGGAAATGGAAAACACTCCAAGAAAACTACAAATGGTGTCACAAAGGGCCAACCATGATTGAAACGACTGAACAATAACAAAAACCCCTGAATGTTAATGGGACTGCATGTGGAAGATGTCTGGGATGCCATGAGCAAGAGTTGCCCAGAGGGAAAAAAAACATGGTCAGGTTGCTATCTCTACCAGCAGAGGGCTTGCCGACATCATTAAGGTCACAGATTCACTGACGTATTAAAGTAACTGTTTAAACATTGATTCTTTCTCCTAAATTCACTGAGGGCAGAGACTATAACTCAATCTACACTTGCACAGCATCTAACACATGGCAAGATGTATGATGATTGAATGATTGAGCATGGCATAGTTCCAGGACTGAGAAAACCCAAGAAGACATAGCCCTACCTCTGGTGTCAAACCTCACTAAACTGATACATTATCCAACTAAAACACCCTAAGGTTGACAAAAGTTTTAGATTGTGCCATTTTCAGAATGTTCAACAATCAGAATAATGATAATGATTCTGGATCTGTCATATCCCTGCAGTGTAGCCTTGAGTAAGCTCCTTCCCTTTCTCAGGCTTCTTTTCTTCTTTCATTACAAAAAAAAGGTTAAGACTAAATACACAGCCCCAATGTCACTTCTTATGAGACTTTTCCTGATGTCCCATCCCCCCTTCTCTCCCAAATTGTATCATATTTACTTTGCATATATTATACATATACTTATATCTGTACATGTTGTCTCCAACAAAATGTAAGCTCTTTGATGACAGTGACTATTTTATTTTTGTCTTTTTATCCCTAACACTTAGTACTGTGCCTGTCATACAGCAGGCATTTAATATATGCTTGTGATTGGTTGATGAATAATACATGATCTTTATATCTCCTTTTGCCTCTAATACTCCATGCCTTCATCATGGTTAGTCTTACCAGGGGGCCACTTCCAGTTGTCCTGATCTTGCTACTGGACTCAGATGACTCTGGAGGAGAAAGTGAGGCTGGTGACTTTGCACAGCCCTCCCTCACTTAAATACAATTCACTTGCAAGTCCTGTCATCACCTTCCTGATATCATGGTCCTCTTCAAGAATGAAGGACAAACAACAATAGTCTTACTAACAGGGTTAGATCAGTTGATCACCTATATAGTATGGCTTTAGGTATACTGAGAAGGCTCTGATGAACTAAAAAAACACTACCTCATCTATTCTCTCCTTTTTGAGTATATTTTGATGAAGTCTGGTGCCACATTTATGTGGGCTTCATGCTGAAGGTTGATGAATGAATTTCAGTCATTGGAACGGGAGTGTCACAAGGTCTAAAAAGCCAAAAGTCAGGATTTGAGGGAGGTGAAGGCCAGTTGGATTTATACCAAATAATGACTTTTCCATGTTCCCACCACCAGCTATAGGAGGACCTAATATAGTTCACAAAGCCTGCAGACTTTCATTTTCTGTTTTTAGAAAATGTATGAGGTACTCATTTGACTTGAAGTTACAGTCCCTGTCAAAAGATTATATCTCACTATGAGTTTTAGGCATTTTCCTAAATAATGCTTTTTATTATTATTTTAAGGAAGATTAGGAAGAAACTGAATAGCTGGAAATTAGGAAGAAAATATATGGTACTTCCTGCTGTGGGCCACTGAAAGGAAGGACATAATTTCCTAAATCATTGAGGATTTTTAGCAATAGAAAAAATGTAGGTATGAAAGAAGCTCTCTCTCTCTCTCTCTCTCCCCCTCCCTCTCCTTTCCTTTCCTCTCTCTCCTCCCAAACAATTAGATGAAAATAGACTTCAATAAAATTACAAAATCTAATTCTGATGCTGACATGGGGGGCTATGAAAGAGGATAACAGAATCTCGAAGTTGGAAGGGGACATCAAGGGTCATCTAGTCCTACTCAAAGCTGAATAAGAATCCTTGCTAGTTACAGCATTTCTTATCAGATTGCCATGCAACTTTTACTCCAAAACCTCCAGCTGGACACAGGTTAATAACTGCATTCTGTGGTAGCTGATTTCACTTTGGGATAGTTCTTATTGGCAGGAAATTGTTCCTCAGAATTAGGAAGTTTTTCCATGAGAATTTGCCTCTATATAATTTCTACCCTAATCTCCTAGCTCTGCTTTCTGGGACCAGAGAGTAAATCTAACCTCTCTTCCACACAATAAGTTTTTCACATTCTAAAAGACAGCTATCATGTCTGCCTGAAGTCTTCTCTGCTCTAAACTAGATACCTTCAGATCCTCATCTGGCATTGCCTCCAGGTTCTTCAGCATCCTAAGGCAGCTAGGTGGAACAGTGAATACAGCACTGAGCCTGGGATCAGTAAGACCTAAATTCAAATTTAGCTTCAAACATTCAGTATTTTTGTGAGGCTGGGTGCTTAACCTCTGCTTCCTTCAGCTTCCTCAGTTGTAAAATGGGGATAAAATAGTATCTGTCTCCCAGCTTTGTTGTGAGGATCAAAGGAGGTAATATCTGTAAAGTTCTTAGCATAGTGCCTGGCACATAGTAGCAGATGCTGTATAAATTCGTATTCCCTTCCCTTCCTACCGGCAACTGAACAACTGGAAATCAAGTCAAGATTTCAACTCTTTTTCCAAGACTTGAAACTGTTTTGACTAGCCTGCCCCTGGATCAAGATACAATGTTAACCTTGAAATAACTTGTGAGGTGAAAGCTACAATTTAGTCTCAACATTATATTCCTCTTGCAAGGTTTACCAATGTTCTGTAGCCATTCTCTAGGAATCAAATACAAAGTAAAACACAAAGTCACTAACTCCCCCTCCATTCTTACTCACGCACTTGATTCTGCTAAATTCTCTGACGCACAAGAAAGTCCAACTCAGAAATAATTCCTTCATTCCCTCTGACCTTAAGTTGAATGAATGAAAGCTCATCTTCCTGGGCTATTCTTTCCCTCATACTTATCCAGTTATGCTGCCTTGTTTGAAATATATACTCTGCTATTTCTCACCCAGAGAGGTAGTATTGTTTAGGTGCAAGAGAAATAAAAGAACTGGATTAAAAAACTAGTTCTGATATTTAGTAGGCATGTGATCTGAGGTCCTTCCCCTCTTTCAGTCCTTGTTCTTCATATATACAAGGATATTGAAATAGATGGTCTCTCCAGGATTCCAAAACTGTGACACTGGATAAGCCACAATAACGCTGAAAATCTGGAGAGCAGTGGGAATGCCAGCTTAATTCTATCAAAGAACCAATTTTTATCAAACTGTGTTTTAACAAAGAACAATTTCGTGATTTGGAGAGAGACAGGGTTTTAGGGCCTCATCTGCTTTCACTTTGCTTTCTTAGCCAATATTCTGGGGAATGGCCAAAGAGGTTGAGGAGCTCATCTTTCAATACCTTAGCCCTGGGTGGCAACAAAAACATTTTTCTCACCACAGCTACTGGGCAGAAAACTATAGCTCTGTTGCCAGGACAACCAGCTTGGAGAGAAATGTTTTTTGGTCTAGGATCCTTCTTATCAGTCTCTCATACTGATGGGAGAGGATACAATAGCGCAAACAGTATGATGGGGTGGGAAGAGCCAGGAAGCCTGAATTCTAATCCTAATTATCAGTAGTTAGCTAGATGATCTTACATAAACTACTTAAATTCTCTGGACCTTAGCATTCTCATTTGGAAAATCAGAAAAATAATAATTGTGATAGCTGCCTCAAGGAAACAGAAAATAGAATATAGTGAAAAGAATATTTATTTCCTGGTCATAGAGTCAGGACACCAGAGCAAGTTGAATGATGGTTCTGCCCTACCTGGAATAACTGGATGTAAATCACTACCCCTAACTCGGTCTTAAATTTTCTTTATTATTATTATTATTATTTCATGAAAGGGATTAAAGCAAATGATCTCTAAGGCTCCCTCCTAACTCTAAAGCCTGTGATTTTAAGTATCCTTGTCCTACCATTTGCTGGCTATGTGAACTTTTATAAGTCACTAAAAGCTCTCTAAGCCTCAGTTTTCCTCATCTGTAAAATAGGAATAACACCTGCAACAACCATCACAGAGTTATTATAAGGAAAGTGATTAGTAAGCTAATAAAACAAGAAAAATCTTACAAGTAGAGAAATTAATCACAAGATGGGAGAACAGTTAGGTTCATGGGATGCTGTTCCTTCTCACTTCTCCTTGACCTAACCAAACCTTCTCTGTTTTCACTTCTCAATCATCATCTATGCTCCTATAAAGTTGGCATGGGTATACTGTATGTTTCTGTCTTAGGTCCTCTTCTCTCTTAACACTCTCTTTGTGGTCTCAATTCTTACAACTATTTATGTGCAGATTACTCCAAAATCTTCCCAACTAGCTCTCATGTCTTGCCAGAGTTCCAGTAGCCCCACCTCCAATTGACTGTGGGAGACTTCTATCTAGCTGTGTTAGAGGCATCTCCAACTCAACAAGTCCAAAATAAAACACATTCACTCTCCTTCTTCCCACTTTTCCTGTTTCTGTCCAGGGTACACCCACCCTTCCAGTCATCCAGGCTCACCACCTATACTCTACTTCACCCCACCTCCACCCCCATATATAACCAGGTGCTAGTTCCTCTTGATTCTTCTCTACAATAATTCTCAAATCTGTCTCTTTTCTACTCATGGGGTCCAATTTAGGTCATCCCCCCCCCCCCCCACAGCACTTCAATTGCCTCCTTGTGGACCTCCCTACATCCAGTCTCTCCCTGCTCCAAACCAGGTTAAACAGATGTCAAACTGATGTTCCTAAAGCACAAATCTAAACTTGTAACTGTTGCTCAAGAAGCTCATTACCACAATGAGCTCCCTATTGCCACAAGATAAAATGCAAACTGCTCTCTTTTGCATTACAAAACCCTTTACAATGTAGCTCCAGTCTGTATTTCCAGGCTAAGTACACATCACTTCTGGCACCCCACATCTTAGTGAAACCTGCCTAATGATTGCTCTCTCAAACATAGCATGGATTTTTTGTCCACAGGTTGTGCCTCATGTATGGAATGTTTTCCCTTCTCTACTTTGCCTCTAGGTATCTCTCCACCACCACCACCACCACCAGGTGCATTTTCTCTGGCTGTCCCCCATACCTGGAATATTCCCCCTCCTCAACTTCACCTACTGATTTTCCTGTCTTCCTTTAATCTTAGCCAGTTAAATCTCATACTTTAAGTCTCAACTAAAATCTCATCTTCACAGGAAGCCTTTCCCAACCCCTCTTAATTCTAGTGCCTTCCTTCTATTAATTATTTCCTTTTATCATACATATATATGTATATGGAGAGAGAAAAAGAAAGAGAGAACTTTATAGATACACATGTATGTGGATGGCTTCAGCCCTGTTACTCACACCTTTTCAGTAAATTCATTCACTTCTGACCCTCTGACTAGAGGGCAAAGCAAAAAATAAAAATCAATAAATTAAAAAAAATTAAAAAACCCTCCTCCCAAAACCTCCCTTTGTAGAGGGCTCAGAATCCCATCCATTTCTTCCTTTACAGTTTAGTTTTGACTCCATCATCATCATCATGTTCCTTGGCATCTCCCCACACTTTTCATATTTCTTTTGTGTATTGTCTTCCCCATTGGAGGGTAAGTTCCTTGAGGGCAAGACTGTCTTCTTTCTTATTTGTATCCCCAATGCTTAGCATGGTGCCTGGAACAAAGTAGGTGCTTAATAAATTTGTATCACATTGTGTTGTGTTGTATAAAATGAGAATCTATGTAGGCAGTCCAATCTAGCTGGAGCATAAGGCTGAAAAGGCAGAGTGATGCCAGATTGTGAAAGATTTGGAATGCAATGATAAAAAGAATGAATTTTATTCTATAGGCTATAGGGAGCCACTGGAGGTTTTTGAGGAGTAAACAGATATCTACAAAACAACAACAAAAATTCTATAATCTCTATGAAGGACAGGTTGCATGGAAGAGAACTGAAGGCAGGAAAAGCTCTTCAAAGCCTACCACACCATTCTGCATTTGCAGTAATAAGGGTTTCTACTAGGTAAATAGATGACTATGAGAATAGACAGGAAGACACAGAAGAGGCAAGAGATACTGTGGTTGAAAGACACAACTTGGAAAATGGTAGGATGAAGAAGAGGGGTAATAATCAGAGATGAAATCAAAGCTTTGAGGGTGACTGCTGGTACCACTCACAGGGAAGGGAAGCAGGTTTGGGGAAAGAGATCAGATCATCTTCTTTTGTCATGAGGAATTTCAGTTGTTATTGGGACTTTCAGGGGCTGCTGTCCAGCAAATGCTCTGATCTGAAGGTATAAAGTTTTCAAGACAGGTTAGGGCTATAGATACAGATTTGGGCAATGTTTATTTCAGATCAATAAATGTTTAAAAAACACATCAGCGTAATGGGAACATGTATCTTTGTATCCTTAGCACCTAGGCTAAAACCATGGTAGTAAATAAAATTGGTTGTATTCTTCATGCTCAGAGGACCAAAATGACATCACTATGTTGGGGTCAAGGTACATTGTATCCGACTGTGGCTGATCAGACCAATATGAATTCGGAGGACTACCACAGGTCAGGTACTGATAGTCCAAATGAACATTTGGAATGGAAATTACAAGGAATAATAAAGAGGAAAAAAAAAAGAGAGCCAAGGATGGAAATTTGAGTAACATTGGCATTCAGGGATTAGAAAGGGAAGTCAGTGAAGGTTCAACTAATCTATAAGTCAGGTACTATGAATACTATTTTACAAATCAAATGACAGAAGCTTGGAAAGGTTAAATGACGTGTCTGGCCAATAAGACATGTATCAGAAGCAAAATTTTAATGTAGTTTTGCTCTGTCCCCAAGTCAGTGTTCTTTTCCTTATTCCATGCTGCCTCACCCTCAAAGCCTTTGGGGAAAAATGGGAAAGGGTGATTAAGTGGAGAAGGCTAAGACTAGGAGCTTAGTCTTTAACATATTAAGTGTCAGGTGTTAGTAGGCTTTACATGAAGAGAAAATAAGATACCTGGCTGAGTGGGCATCATAGTATGGTAGAAGGCAATCCCCAAAATGGATGAGAAGTCATACACAGGCTCAAAGATTTAAAGTTGGAAGAGTACAGAGAGGACATCTTGGTCAACGTCCTTATTTTACAGATAAGGAATTAGAGGCCCAAGGATGTGTTCGGTAAATTGTCCAAGATCACACAGGCTGTAGAGATCAGAGATGGAATTTGTACTTAGCCAATGCTCTTTCTACTAGAAAAATCTTTTTTTTTTAAGTTTAGTTAGACCAGTTGATTCCTAAGATTCTTTCCAAACCTAAACCATTTTTCCACCAGAACTAGAAATGTCTTTTTAATTTATTCTCCACTCTGCTACTGTTGCTGGTGCACCTTTCAAATGACCCCCAGAAACCACTCCCAGGAAGAAGACAAAAGTTCTGCATTTCAAGGGATTGTGTATACTCATCTTCACTCCGACTTTTTCAGTCCTACACATGTTCACTACCCCACTCTCACTTTCCACTTCTTAAGTTGAGAACTGGTACCAAATAATCACTACTATTGCCCCTAGAAAGAGTGTGGCAATGGATGACCTTATTGTTCCACTTTCCAAATCAAATCATTATACTTTGGCCACCACTTCCCTGTAGGTGTTATCTCCCTCATTAGACAGTAAGCTCTTTGATGGTAAGGACTATATCATTTCAGTAATTTGTATCCTCAATTCTTAGCACAGTGCTTGGCACAGACTAAGTGATTAGTAAGTCCTTTTTAAAATTCATTTATGTTTCCAAATATGGGAAAACTGTTCTAACACACAAAAACAAATAGGCATAATATACCATTTGAATATAACTCACATTTGCTTTGGAACTTGGTTATTGCTACTCTATTCCTTTCCACATATCTTCTCATTTAGTTCTCTTGAAAGATAAAGGACATGAACAGACAGTTCTCAAAAGAAGACATGTAAACTATTAATAACCATATGAAACAATGCTCCAAATCACCAATAATAAGAGAAATGGAAACAAAAGCAATCCCAAGATGTCATCCGACACACAGCAAACTGGCAAAGATGATAAAAATGGAGGATAATCAGTATCAGAGGTCTTATTTAAAGATAGGCAAAAATAATATATATTTGGAAGAGCTGTGAAATCATCTATTTTTAAAGCAGTTTGGAATTATTCCAAGAAAATGACTAAAATATCCTTTGATCCCAAAAGACCAGTGCTAGGCACATGTCCCAAGGATGTCAACAATAAAAAGAAATATCCAATATGCACATATTTATAGCAGCATTTTTTTGAGTGGCAAATAACCAGAAATAAAGTAAATGTCCATTTCATTAAGGGATGTCTAAACAAACTGAAATATATAAATGTAATGATATTTTATTATGCTATAAGAAACAAAGAAGAAGGATAAAGGAGCATAGGGAGACATATATGAAATGATGCAAAATAAACAGAACAAAGAAAGTAATATAAAAATGATAACAATGTAAATGGAAACAATAATAGCAAAATCTTTCAAATACTAAGTCTGATTACAATGACCAAGATTGACCTCAAAGAAGAGGTTTAAAAAACACACACTTTCCTCATTTTACTTCCTCTACAAAGAGGTAGGAGACAGTGTGTATGGAACAATGCATGCATATTGTTGAGATTCAGCTGGTGTGTGATCATGATGGAGCTGTTTTACTCCCTCCCCTTTTGTTTCTTCTTTCCTGTTAGATCTTTGTTATAAGGGATCACTGGCTGGATGGGAAGAAGGACAGATAGATTTGCAAGTGAAGGTTATGCAAAGAAAAAAGATATGAATAAAAATTTTAAAAGATGATCTTGTTATTTTAGGACTAATGTATTTGGACAAAGGAGATCTATGTTCTTGCATCTTCCAACTTCCCTATGGACTAGCTATATATAACTCAGGGAATGCATCTAATTGCTCTGGGTCTCAGTTATCTCCACATCTATAAGATGGGGATGATAATTCTCTATCCACTTCAGAAGATAACAAAAGGTCTTTGCAATATATGATTTTAAGGCTAATAAGGAAAAGTCTCTTTCCTGATGAAAGCTGCTGTGAGATGACAGAGAAGCAAATAGACTTTCTGAATAAAAGAGAGGATTTGTCATTAAGGGGAAGGCAACGACCTTCATGCTGATACAGTATTCAAAGATGATAACCTCTATCCTAGAAATTCAATTTTATTATAATTCAGATTTTTTTAAAAGAGTAAGCCCTTCAATTATCTCCTTAAAGTAGCAAGAGCCAGTAGAAATGAATGGAGATTTTGCAACCATTTCTAACTATCTCCCCACAGCTTAAGAAAGTATGATTTATCAAAGTAGAAAGCTTACTTTGGCAAAAAGATAATTTTACATAGTCCCAGTCTTAGAATACCAATGTTCTTGGGAGTCATAAATTTTAATTCTATAATCAGTAACCATTACACAGTGAATTAAGTTATACAGGCTTAGAAAAAACATATTTCAGCTTCTCAGAAAATATCTTGTGAGAAGGCAGGAGATCTTTACTTCAAGTGCTCTATTTGGGGAATGCAAAGCTGCTAACATTTGGAACACAGACATGAAAAGCCTGAAATCCACCTAGCAATTTAGACCAAATAAAGACTCTCCGATTTTAAATTTGGAAGCAGGAACATCTGACATTGCTATATTCATCTGGTAGGGCCTGCATCAAGGAGGAAAGCAAGACAAATCTGAACAAGAAATGACTTTCATTGATCTGCAATAAATATACCCTTACTCAGTCCTGTGTTCTCTGAAAGTCTTTTTTTTAAGACCTTTGCAGTCATATCCTGATTTCTGATTGCCAAAGATTCTGAATCATTATAGACTCTGGGATAGCAATAATATTCAGGTTAAACTCCCCCAGATGTTCACTCATCATAATCTCAGTTATTGTTAGATGCTTAATACAGGCCTACTAGTTGGGGTTAGCAACTGAGATAGCCCTAAATAATCATACAATCAATGAGAACTGTATTTCTATCCAAGGAGGGAGGATAATCATCAAGGTGTTCAGATGTGCAGTAACCATTCCATTTTTTAAAATCCACCTTTACCTACAACATGTGGAGACAAGAAAGTACCTACCTTTCCTTTGAAATCAAAAGAAAAGAACTGAAGTATAGTAAAAAAAAAAAAATAGTGAGACAACAGATTATCCTCCTTTCCTACCCCTCATACAACACTAGCACAAATGATCACCAAAATGATCCTAGCAGACACCACTGGTCCTGTCAATTTAGACGAGCAGTCCAATGTACTGGAATTGATTCTATACAACAATAAAGGCCACTAGAGACTTGGTATAGTGGAAAGAATACTGGAGTGACAAATCATAGCTTCAGAGGACTTGATGAAGTACGGCTCCCTATCCATAAGCAAAGAGAAGCGGTGGAATAAGGCCTGCATTTTTTTTAGATATGGTCAATATTTTTATTTGTTTTCCCTATCTGTACTTATGTTATAAATGGACACAGTTCTAATAGGCTAGGGTAGTCATTGATAAGTGATAGTGGGAAGAAAAAAAAAAGAGAAAGGAAGAGAGAGAAAAGGTGAGGGAGGGAATGAAAGAACATTAGATTTGGAGTTACAACATAAAGGTTAAGCTAGCTTGGACCCTTATGATAATAGGATTTATTCAGAGCTAGAAGGTATATTAGAGGCATGTCTAGTCTGATACCATCATTTAACAAAGGAGGACACTGAAGCACAGAGAGGTCAAATGACTTGTCAAAAGTCATGCAGCTAATAAGTAGTAGCAACAGCCAGGATTCTACCACATACCTTCTGACTCTAGCTCCAGTGATCTTTCTGATACTAGCTGTGTAACCTTGGAAATGTCATTGTACTTCTCTGTGTCTCAACTTCCTTAGCTTTAAAAAAATAAAGATAATAGTTGGATAATCAACCTCACAAGGCTGATATAAAAATATAAAATATAAAACAATGTAAAACACAAAGTACTTTATAATTTGGAGTTACAAACTATAACACCACGAACTGTGAACTTGGAAAACCCAATTTTTCTATATCTCAGTTGCCTCCTCTGTAAAACAGAAATAATTGCTTCTGACCTCCATGACTTTAAGGGGATGCACAAGGCAATCTCCTGAGGAACTTTTCACTTGTATGATCTCTAGTTCTAAGGGTAATCTTTGTACCAGCAGCTTGGTGGCACAGTGGATAGTCTTAGAGTAAGGAGGACCTGTATTTGAATCTTGCCTCAGACACTAGTTGTATGAGCTGGGGTAAGTCATTTAATCTTTGTGCCTCAGTTTCCTTATCTGCGAAATGGAGATGATGATCACAATGCTAATCTCAGAGGGTTGTTGTGAGGATGAAATGAGTTAACATACACAAAGTAAAGTACTACATAAATGCTCTTATTGTTATTTTTATTAATAACAATTGAGCAGATGGTGAGTCTCACTTTCCTCCTGTAACTCTAAATTTAATATTCTTTCACTCCCTCCCTCACCTTTTCTCTCTCTTCCTTTCTCTTTTTTTTCTTCCCACTATCACTTATCAATTCATAAAAAGATTTCAGATACATTTTTCACTCTAAGCCTGACAACTCTGTAAGATTTGGTAGCGCATATATTATCCTCATTTTATTGATTAGGAAACTGAGGCACAGAACAATTTAATTAAATAAGCACTGATTAAGTCCCTACTACTTTTGAGGCACTGTAGTTACAAAGACTTAAAAACAAGGTAGTTGCTACCCTCATAGAGCTTTATTTTACTGAGAGTGGGATATAATATATTGTTGTTGTTTATTCAGTTTTTAGTAAGTCCAACTCTTTGTGAGCCCATTTGGAGTTTTCTTGGCAAAGACACTGTAGTGGTTTGTCATTTCCTTTTCCAGCTCATTTTATAGATGAAGGACAGAGGCAAACAGAGTTAAGTGATTTGCCCAGGGTCACACAGCTAAGTGTCTGAGGCCAAATTTGAACTCAGGAAGATGACTTTCTGACTCCAGGCCCGGCCCTCTATCTACTGTGCCACCTAGCTGCCTTGATATAATATGTACACAGAAATAAATATAAGCTGTCAAAGGATTTGACCAGGCAGTTTTCAAAAGAAGAAATGCAAGCTACCAACAACATACCAAAACTGCTCCAAATCACTAATAGTAAGAGAAATACAAATCAAAACAATTCAGAGGCTCCACTTCATATCTATCAAACTGTTACAAACAATAAAAGAGAAAAGTGGCGATTATTGGAAAGGATCATGGGAAAATAGGTATCCTAATGAACTGGCAGCAGAGATGAATTATGAATTAGTTTAACCATTCTGAAAGGTAAATTGAAACTATATACCAAAAAACACTGTTACAAACCCTTTTTCCAGTGATAAACATCATGAGGCACATATTCCAAAGAGTTCAAAGACAGACCAAAGTGATCTATATATAAAAAAATATCAATAGCACCACTTTGTATTAAAGCAAATAACTTGAAACAAAGAGGGTGCTCATGATATGGGGATAACTAAATATACTATAGTGTTATTGTAAAAGTATATGATTGCACCATAAGAAATAAAATTAAATTTAGAGAAACCTAAGGAAAGGTAGATAAAATGATGCAAAGTGAAGTGTACAAAGTAGAAAACAATTTTCACAAGGACCACAACAATTTAAAGTAAAAAAAAAACTTTGAAAGACTACAGAACTGTGATGAGTGTAGTAACTAATCATTCCTGCAGGAAACTGATGAACTTCCACCTCTTGGCAAAGAGGTGATGAACTAGAGGTGCAGAATGATTTATCGACAATGTGTTGATATGCTTTGCTTAACCATACTGAATGATTCCAAGGAAGTGTTTTTACTGTATGGAAGGAGAGTAAAATAAACAAGAAAATACAGAAAAGAGTTAACGAAACATTTTTGTAAATAGACAAAAGAAAGCAGAAAGAAGTTCCAAAGGAGACAAAGATAAACATGGTAGTTTTATTACTGCTATGTTAAATTTAACACACACGTAAAAGCAAAATTTATAACAAATTCAGTTTCATATACAATCTTCTTTTCTGTTCTTTTTTATATTGAAATATTCATGTTTATTAAGTTCATCACAAATGTAAAATAAACGAGTAAATGCAAAATGCACAAGTTAATTTCAGGGTCATACTAACAACTGGGAAAATCAGCAAAAATCAAGTGATTACCAAACATCGCAGATTGTCAATGGTCTTAAAGTACAGTGTATGTTCAGAAATTGCCCATTGTAGAGTAGGAATGGATCTCTTCCAACCATTAATTCAACAACAATAACAACAAGCTGAGCACTCATCATGAAGAAGACACTGGAGAAAGGGGGGAGGGTGGCGAGGCATGGCTCAGAAGAAATGGAACATCAAGAAAACCAACTACGTAGACTCCAAACCCTTAACAATCTTGACATTTAACTTGGCATAATGAAGGTCCCAACTGAGAGAGACCATCATTACAAGGTTGGAAACTGAATCTTCTACTACCCCAGATAACTCACTCCCTAGAACTCTTCACTACACAACTGGGTCATTCCTTTGTGTGACTATAGCAAACAAGCTTTCCTGTCATAACCAATACCACCTAGACTAATAGGAAGCATTAAAAACAAGCAAACAAAGAAACCACACAACACAACAAAATGACTCACTCAAAATAAGTTCTGACATGGTGATCACAATTTCCCAAAATGCAGAAAAGTAACTCTGAGGCCAAAACACAAGACAAAAGGAAAAAAAAAAACAAACAAACAAATAAACAAACAAATTTCACATTGAGGAGAGAGCTGTTATCCAAGCTTGCGTGGGTTCTCTTCTTCAGCACTGAGAATAAAGCTCAGTCATGTGGGAATAGGATGCAATCAAATATGGTGATGCAATATTTCCTGATGGGAAAATAAGATTTAAATAAGCACCTCCAAATATTCCCAAGAAAGCTTCCTCAGGATGATGGGAACAGTCTATGAAAATAAGCACTTGATTGAGTTCACATTCTAAATACATAATAGACCTCATAACTTAGAATTGAGAGTCTTTCTCATATAGAACTATTCTATGGTTATCCAGCCAATGAGTTACTACCCACATAGGACGCTTGGAATAAATTTTTGTTGTTTTGATGAAGGGTATACAGTGGTTGGTATATAATGAGTCCAGTGGGGGAAAACTGCTCCAAAGAATGAAAAACTCACTTTTTAGCCACTAGGGTACATTAGCATCATTTTATATCATTTTATTAAGCCTAACATTACTTCTTCACAACTTCCATCCATTGTTTCTGAGATCAAACCAAACAATCCTCATCCATTTTCCATAGGACAGCCTTCAAATACCTGAACACAGATATGATGTCCTCCCAAACTCCTCCCTCTTCTCCAGCCTAATTATCTTCAGTTTTCAATGCTCAAATGGAATCAGCTAGAAGCCCTTTACTATCTCAGTTTCCTCACTCTGGATGCTTTCCAATTTATTAATGTCCTTCCTAAAACATGTCTCCTAGAGGTGAACACAACATTCTAGATATGGCCTAGCAGGTCAAGCTGTCAAGATGATCAACTCCTTCATCTTGAATGTTCTTGCTTCTCTAAATATGTTACTTCTCATCTGCCATATTACATTGTTAACTCATATTAAGTTTGTAGTATACAAAAGCTCAGAAATCTTTATAACAATGTCTTCTAAGTACAGACCATCTATATAGAAAAATCAGCTTCTTCCTACATTGCCTTCCCATCATCTCATGAGGTCTGGATTCACAGCTGCAGGAAGTAAATCACTACCACATTATGAAAAAAGAACAGTGGCATGAACACTGGCTCACTGCTGTCACAGGTAATATGCAACCCTGAGTATAAGATTTTCTGGTATCTGCTTCCCTAATTATTACTACTTCCTGGAAAAAATTCCCAAGGGCAGTATGTTCATATAACTGAACAATTCCTTGCTCTCAACACAAAAGCATTCAATTACTCCCTATTATCTTCTACTTGAATAAAGTCCAAATTCATAAGGCTAGAGTGCAAAGTCCTCCACAATGTTCCCCAGCATACTTCACTTTATGGTTCGTCTAATATGCCTTCTGTAATAGAAAGGCTTATCAGCTCACTATTCTCTAAACATAGATACATTCTCAACCTTACATACAACCTTGCATCCTTACTTAGTCCACCAAGAATGTCCTTCCCTTCCATTAATGTCTGCCTATCAACAGCCTATCTATATTTCATAGTCTAGTTCTAGTCCTATTCCTCCAGTTCTAGAGTAGTGATCTCCTACATCTGTCAGTAATTGACTACACTACTTAGCAAACACAAGAAAAGGTTTTTGGGCATTTGGGAACAAAATCTGGGGAATTTTGTATTTCATTCATCTGTTTCAAAACACAAGAATATCATACTTAAAACAGTGCATACATAAAACCAAGAACCATCATTTTATGTAATGAGTATAAACTAGAATCTTCTACAATAAAATCAGGGTTGAAACAAGATGTCCATTCTCTTCCCTTTTATTTGACATAGTACTAGAAATGTTGCCAAAATCAGTAAGAGAAAAAAGAAAATGAAGTAATAAGCATAAATAAAAAGGAAAGAAAATGAACACTTTTATAAATGATATGATGGTGTTATTAAAGAATTCTGGAGAATCAAAAAAAATTAAACAATAACATGAGCAAGGTTGCAGGATTTAAGATAAATCAACACAATACCAATAAAAGCTGGAAGAAAAGAGAGAAAGAAAAATTCTGTTTAAAATAACTACAGTATCTATAAAATACTAGGGAGTCTACCAACCAAGATACAACCAAGAACTATATAAATATAATAAAACACTGTTTATAGGACAGAGAGGAAAAACATTAATTTCTCACCAAGAGGCCAAGCCACTATAATAAAAATGGAATGCTACCTAATTAATTTACTTATTCAGCAACATACCAAATTACCAAAGGATTATTTTATAGAATTAGAAAAAATAATAAAAAAAAAACATTTTCACACGATGGTCTCATCTTCCTAATGAAGTGAGTGAACAGCTTGTAGTCACAGGACTGCTTTACTTTGCACGTACTAGGATCTCAATAAACATCTATTGACTTGCCTTGTTCTTACTCTGACCATAGCACTGTTGGGCATGGGTTGAATATCCAAGTGCTTACTGTGTGTTCAGCCTTGTGTCTGGTACTTAGACACAGAAATAACAAGGACTTCGTACTCAAGGAGCTCAAGGTCCAGTGGAAGAGAAGGCAAGTACTTAAATAACTATGACCCATGATAGAATAAGTTAAGTAAAAAGAAGAGATTTGGACAAAATGATTATGTATGTGAAACAAAGTAAAAATTTACTTGAAAAATGAAAGTGGCAGCAATCAATTTTGAATCAATGGATCAACAGATATTTAAGTGCCTAATCTCAGGTTCTGTGCTAAATGCTGGTGATGACTTCAAGGTGTATCCCAAGAATGTTCAGGTGTCACCTGAAATGATGAGGAATAGATGTGTGCTTTGTGAAAGCACACAGGTAAATCCATGGTGGGGGCATCAATGCATAGTCTTCTTTGATCACTTTTCTGGCTGGTCACACCCTGCATCTTATCTCATATCTCACATCCTATATCCTGCTTGCTCCCTGCTTCTTTCTACCTCATCACTGGGACACAAAGATAAAAATAAACAACATCCCCTGCCTTCAAGGACATTGCATTCTAGTAGAAGAAAACATGCACATATATATGTGTATGCATAACATACAAATCAGTCAATCAATCATTAAGCCTTTATTAAATGCCAGGCACTAAGGGCAAGGCACTAAGCTAGGAACTAGGGATCCAAAGATAATAATGAGATAGTCTGTACGTTAAAGAGTCTTACCTTTTATGGAAGAGAGAATATACATACATACATACATACATACACACACACATATATGTGTGTGTATATATATATATATCAGCATTGCAAACTATAAACAAAAAAATTACACATATAGTAAATTATAGAGAAATACTATCAAATTGGGGGGGGGGGAAGCATCAAGAAAGGCCTCATTTAGAAAGTAGCACTAAAGCAAGTATGAAGGAAGAAGGAATCAAGGGAAGTAGGAAGTGGAAGTGAGTTGGGAGTACATTATTGCATTATAGGCATGAAGAACAGAGAGTGGAAACATGTAAATATGGAAGACAGAAGTATTTACTGTGTGTGAGGAATTATAATAAGGCCAGTTTGGTCGGACCATAAAGGGCAGGGAGGCATGTATGTTAAGGAAAATAAAATAATTCCTCTAACAGAGCAAATTATGCCCAGAAACAAGTACTATCTTTATTTCCATGACAGAGACAGAAAGATAGGGAGAGGGAAAGAGGGAGAGAAAGAGAGGGAGGAGAGAACTAAGCCAGATTTCAAACATTGACTTGCCTCCTCAAAGATTTAAGATGCACACAAAGATCCTTACACATCATAAAGAGAAAAATTGTTATTAATTAAGGCAATTTACAGCTTCTTAGGAAAAAAATATATATACAGGCTATCATCAAAGCAAAGGAATATCAAAGAAGGGGCAGGTGTCCCATCTTTGAATTATTTATTTCTTTGTTTTCCCTCAAGGCTTCCCAAAGGCATTTAGAATCAGGGAGACCTTTTCAACTTAGGCTTTTGAATTTCTGAGGTCATATGTTACATACTCAAAATAAAGCTTATTGCTCAGTTATGATTTAGTGAATTTATATTTTTATATCAGAAGAGGGCTGGTTGAAGAGGAAAAATAATGAGTTCAGTTTTGGAAATGCTGAGTTTGAGACACCTATGAAACGATCAGTTTAAGCTATCTGATAGGTATGTAGACATGTAAATGGAACTCAGGAAATAAAGTAGGGATTGATATATAAATTTGGGAGTCATTTGCATAAAGGTGATAGTTAAATCCACAGGAGCAATCAATCAATTGATAAGCAGTTATTAGGTGTCTACTAAGTGGCAGGCACTGTCCAAAGTTCTGGAGGTTACTGAGTAAGAGGGTATAAAGAGGACAGAAGAGGGCCCCAGGACAGAGATTTGGAGTACACCCACAGTTAGGTGACATGATAGGGAGGCTGAACCCAAAATGAAGCTTAGATACAAGGTAACATTGCTACAAAAAAAGATCCGATTAAACCTTGAAGTTGAAGTCACTGGCAGCTAAGGGAGGGATCAGGAGGGCCTCATGTAGAAAGTGACCCTTGTCTTGAGTCTTGAGGGAGACCCAAGAATTCCAGGAGATGAAGGTAAAGATGGAATATTCCATGGATGGAGGAGGATAGTAAGTTTAAAAGTGCAGAATTGGGAGATGGAAGATTGTGATAAATAGTAAGATCAGTGTAGCTATATCATAGAATACATGGAGGAATGATAATTAGATGTAATACTGCCTGGGGGACAGGAACTTCACTTCTCACTTCCCAGCTTTGTTTTATGCCATGTGAATCAATGATAAAGCTGACTGTAGTCACATTTCCACTGGGGCAGTAAGCAGTTTCACAAACATAGAATAACAAAAACAATGATTGACCTGGAGTAAGGAAACCTGGATTACCATAGCCTCCCCTGTTACTAATTAGCTATGGGATCTTAAGCCATTTGTTGCTCCTTTATGAGCAGCAGTTTGTTGTTGTTGTTTTTTTAACTGTAAAATGAAAGTCTCAGATTAGCTAATAATAATACTCCCCCATTTTAATAATGCTTTAAGGCTTCATGATAAAATTTTGCCCCTAATAGCCCTATGAGATAAGTAGTGCTAGTATTATCCACATACATATTTAAAGGTCCTTTCCTATGCTACTGTTCCAGGACTCTACCCAAGAATAGTAATGAGTCACACTGCATATGTCATTTTAGTCTCCAAAAATAAAAAACAAAAAAATCAGGGAATAAATTCCAAATGGCATTTAAAACTTTTTCTGGTCTCATTTTTTGTTACCAAGAATTAATTTCAAGAGTATAGCCCAGATTCCTTGTGTCGGTAGCTCTCTCCCCAAGGATGTCCATTTTGGTTCTGCGTGCCACTTCAGCTCTCTGTCAGAACCCAGACATCAGCCAAACAAGGTGTCAATAAGACAGATGACAGAACAACACTTTCACATGGGCACTTCTTCTGGACACTTTTCTTCATGGGGGAAAAAGTGTCAAATAAATTGAACAAAATCTTTAATCACACTCCTAAAATGAGGTTAGAAAGCATTTGTTCTTTAGAGGCAAACAGGAATTATTATCATGATTATCACTATATTTTGGAGCTGAAAAATGGGTAAAACAGTGCATATTTACAACACAACTGCCTCTCTCTCTTCTGAAGATCTAAATGTTTTCACCCAGTAAAGCACATTGGATAGAGAGCGAGTCTTGGAGTCAGAAATACACGGACTCAAGTAATGCTTTTGACACATGTGACTTTGGGAAAGTAACTTAACCTCTGTGACCCCAGGCAACTCTCTTGGATTATAAATTTAGGATGCACCGTCCACCTGCATGGAGTTTCCATGCTGAGTTTCCCATTACCAAGAAATCCTAGGTCTGTACCTCCCCAAAAAGATCACAATATTATAGACTTATAGCTCACAACACCCCTCAGACACCATCTAATCTAACTCCCTCATTTTACAGATGAAGAAGCTGAGATCCATAGAGGTTAAGTGAATTGTTTGCCCAAGGTCAGAGTGGTAATAGATCAGAGGGCTTTGAACTACATATTTTGTACTTTTTTTTTACCATACCCTTACTCAAATGATTTATAGCTAGAGGGGATCTTAATGAAGATCAAATACTACCCTTTCATTTTTGACAGGTGAGGAAACTGAGGGCCAAGGAGGGAAGTGACCTGTCCAAAGATTCACAGCTAAACCACTTCCTCTGAATCCACATCTCGCAGATCTTTCTAGGGTCAACTAGGGTCAAATATTGTCACTCCATTTTAAAGATCAGGAACTGAGGCCAAAAGGCCCCAGTTGATGAGGTGAAGATTTCACTATTATTTAGACACATGGGACCAGGACCTAAGCCTTCAAATATCCCAGTTAAACTATTAAACCCTGATAAATTGTGGTCCTCTGATGAATAATTTATCATTCATTTAAAACTAGACCAAACTACTATCAGTAAGGTATATGTTTGCATTTCCATATCCATTCATAGAATCATATGATGTTAAAGCAGAAAGGGGAATTAGAGAACATTTGATTTCACCCTAATCATAGACATAGATTTGAACTGATTTGTTCATACTGTCACCTGATTGATCCAATCGTAAATACTATTATGAGATTAATCTTCCTAAACATGGTTTAGTATTTGCCACTCTGTCATGTCAAAAAACATATGTAATACCCCCAGGGTCTACAAGACAAATTCAAATTCCTTAGCCTAGAATTCAAAGGTTTCTACAAGATGGTATCATACTATCTATTTAAATAACTACAACTTCTGTAACCAAAGTCCCTACTCTCACCAATCTGACCTACTTAGAATTCTCTGAATTCAGAGTATACATCAATCTGCCTTGACTCATGCTGTTCCACATCTTCCTGGGATGCCAACTGATTTAAAGTCTGCCCTTCCTTCAAGACATAGGTCAATTCCTACATTCTCAGATAATCTGCTTTAGAGTTAGAAGGGAATTTGGAAATCACCTACTCCAAACACTTCATTTTATTGATTGCACAGACCACAGAGGACTAACTCTTTCTCTGTCTCTCTGTCTCTCCCTCTCTCCCCCTATCCTTTTTCTTTCTTTTTTTCTCTCACTCATTTTCTTTCTCTCCTCTCTCTTTCCTTCTCTTTCTCTCTTCTCTCTCTTTTTCTTTTTCTCTGTCTCTCTGTCCATCTGCCTCTTTTTCTTTCTTCCTCTCTTTCCTTCTTTCCCCTTTCCTCTCCTCAGAACTCCCAGTAAAGCTTTCCCCACCTCTCATTTAGTACTTGGCATATGTTACTTTGAATGGTACACATGATCTCTAGTATTAGGACTGTAAGATCCAGATTATATCTAAGTACAGCTTTATGCTCCCAACATCCAGTATAATGTTATATACCAAAACAGCTCTATATTAATGTGTGCTGATGACCAGAATCTTAAGAGTTCAAAAATCACTTTGTCCAATCTTTACATGAAGCATGAGTCCCCTCTGTAATGTTCCTCAATTCTGGAAAGGCTTGGGCAAGATCTTAAATTACCCTGGTCCCTGGAGATACAGGATCTCTGACCTTCAAGCTTCTGTAGTTTGTGAGTGACTGATGAGCTACTGGGGACAACACAGAGAAACTCAGCAAGATTTAACAGCCTATAAAATGTGTTATATCACTTAGGTTATTAAAGCAACATCTAAAAACAATTTTGGTCACTGCCCAAAGAATTTGTCTCTTAGGGGCTAATGAGCTGCTGAAGAGTCTGTCTATGTGTGACTAGGTGATTCCTCAGACAGTATGCACAGCCTGTTGTCAGGACCATGTTCAAAGACTTTCCAGATTAGAACCTGCCAGAGTTTATATTCCACTGTCTTGGTCTTACAGGATCCTGAGTTACCACAAAAGGACACAGAAGTATCAGAGAAGAACTTTATAAACATTAAAAACGGTTGTAACAATAACAGCAACAACAATAATAACAATAACTAATTAAAGCTAATAATAATAAATAATAATAAAGCAATAACTCTTTAAAAGTCAAACGCATTATCCATGTGGTGGGAGAATAGAAGTTGGGACTGCTAAGCCAACTGTGAATATGCCTGGAAGAAATCTTTAGACACTGGTCAATGGGATTCTAGCAAGATTGCCAATTGCCCAGCACCGCAGTCACCACTAGGATATGACTGCTCCTATGAATATAAGAAAGAGATGAACCAACCCAGCATTATAGATAGGCCTTATTTACAACCGCTGTGATAATCATCCTGGCAGAGAGAACAGCAGAGGGTGGGGCATCCCTTCATGTTCTGGTACAAGATACATCAAAACATACCAGAAATCCCCATACCCCACCTGCTTGAGATGCGTTGGTACCAAAGGTGCTGATCACATGTAACAAAAAACCCACCAATGTGCATGAAGCTGATTGAATATAGGAATACTTTGGTTATGTGCCAACACCTTATCATGAGATTGGAAAAAAAGATCTCAAAAGTTGTGGGCAAGGACTTCATATGTTTTTGTTGTTGTTGTTGTTGTTGTTGTTATTTTTGTTTGTTGTTGTTGTTTGTCAATGATATCCTTAGCTCCAAAGTATACAATAACCCATTGCATGCAGATCCATGCAGGACATAAGAAATAACTTCATTCTTAAACACAGATTAGATCAAATATGAACAGAAATTAAGTAACTTAAACATGAAGGAAGCCCAATACTCTTCGTCAAATGCAAAAAGCAGTCAACTGGTTCACCCGCACAATCGTCCACAAAACAATAAATGTGGAAAAAACATATATTAGGATAGTAATTATCCCATGACCAATTCTATGTGAACTCCATTAAAAAAAGAGAACAAGTTAATTGTACTACTACCAATAATAATAATAACATTAATAATGATAATAATAAATGGGATGGGACAACTATATTCCTATCTATACATGATTCTAATTTCTTCCTCTAGAATTTTATATTTTATAAGTTTTCATTCCACAAAACTTGAAGATTATGTGTTTTTTGTATGGTAACATATACTAAAAACACTGTTCTTAAATTTGCATGGCTCAATGTTATTTTCCGGCGATTGTGGACAAACAGTGCAGTCTGTGATAGTAGTCCAGGTCCCAACAGGATATTTGAGGTCTCTACTGTAGTACGGGGACTTTTCGTCTATTAATTTATGAAAGACAACGAGCTCCTGGTGGATATATTAAACATCAGAAGCTCACTATCTTTCACGAACTAACATCCCCGTGATCATGCTGTCAGCCACTGGAGGTTGTCCGTCTTGAAGATGCTTTCAATGAGCCTATGGAAAAGACAAGCTTGCATATCATACTTTTACTATCTAACAAAAAACATTTTATGTTGCTAATAAGACAGCAAAGAATAATAGGTTAATGATTTGTCTCAGGACCACTTCTATCAGAATTCTATCAAAAATCATGAAAAGAATGAGATGGATAAAAATAATAATTGACAATTTTAAAAATCACTTGACATATACTATCTCATCTGGGCCTCACAACAACCCTGTGAGGTAAGTGCTATAGATATTATTCTCATTTTAAAAAAGATAGAAGTCTGACTCTGAGAAATCATTTTGCCCATGGTCACACAAATACTAAGTATCAGAGGAAAGGCTTGAACCTAGATTTTTACAGCTAGAGCCAGTATCCAATCCACTACAACTTAATCCATAAAATCTTATATAATGTTGGTCTCTTAGTAACAGGTATTATTATCCATTTTGTAGGTGAGCAACTAAAGTAGGGACAGTGACTGGCTTGGATTCTCACAATTACTGTAACAGCTGCGGGACCTTAAGCTAAATTTCTCAACTCTATGATCAGCTATACCTTCTGATTGAAAGTCTATTGTCTTGCCTTAGGTAGGGAATATGGCTGTGTTGTTTTTTTTCATTGATATTGGGATATGCAAATGAACCAATTTGTGTTTTGTTACTTCTCACCCCTTCCTGTACATATCCCAGAACAAAACCAGGGATTTGCAAGATGGTCAACACTCAGGGAAAAAGTAGAACCTATAGCAACAGAGGAGCCCAAAGCCAAAATAGTACAGCAAGACACAGAACTATTGATTCCGGATGCCATCCGGTTGTTAAGTTTACTTCTAATAGTGGATGATGGCCCACTTGTCTTTTCAAGATGTACATCCGGTAAACAATAATTCTCTTTGCTAAGATGGCACACGTACTAGAGAGGCTAGGAAAGGAAAGATCTATAAAAAGGAAGTCAGTGCCAAGGGAGATAATTTCTTCATACTACAACATTACCCTTCCAAGAAACTGCTATCAACCCATTACAGGAACCTACATCTGGGGGTTTCTTACTTCAGTTCAGTGCCTGACCCCACTCCAGTCAAACACTGTGAGGGCAGGGGAAGGGACAACCTCAAAATGAAAGCATTACTAAAAGCCAAGGAGATGGGAGTTTGAAGGAGGGTTTAAAGAAGCAAGAGGACCCTAATATTCCAATCTAAATTAAGCAATGGAGGTGGGCAAAAATCCCTAAGTTTTCACAGAAGAAGAGTTGCCTATTGGTATTAAGTCTTCTATCCAATTTTTGCTTTATAAAAATAAGCATGTTCCCATACAGTCCAAGACTAGAAGAAAAAAAAAACACATAGCTCATTAGCTAAAATCAGCACTGGCTCTGCCTATTCATTTCTGGTCCAATTTTGTGGAAACTGGATTTAGGGAACTCTAGTCTATGACCTGTGTTTCTTCAGTGTAGATCTGAAAAGGACTTAGGTTTATTCAACAAATATTAATGCTGAATACCTATATGCAGTTTGAGAGGACAGAGAATTTTAAGTGGGAGGTGAGAGGAGTAGAAAAATGAGGCATAATCACATGAAAGATCACAGGGAAGGGAAGGGAAGGGAAGGAAAAGGAAGGGAATATTTAACAACCAGCTCTCTGAAAAAAATCAAAGAAAGGTGCTCTCAACTTGGGGGGCACAGAGGTGGAGATGGAAGACTTCAGAAAAGAAACCCTCCCCCAAGGTCTCTGAATTCTTAAAGCCATCTTTGCATATTCCTGGGTGGAGTAACTAGAAATCTGTCCTTAGGATGTGGAAATTTAGAGGGTGATGACAGCACTTGAAGTCTGCCAGCAGTAACAAAAGAAACAACTGAATCTAGCATCTTGTTGGGTGGGGGAAGGAAAACAAGAATGTTAGGGGAAGCTTTCTAGAAAATATCTCTAAAGAGGTCTATAGATCCAAGACACATAGAGAACTTACACAAATATATAAGACCATGAGTCATCCCCCAAAAAATAAGTCCTCAAAGAATATAAATAAGTTATTTTCAAAAGATAAAGTTCAAACTATTAGCCTTCCTTCTAAATTTTACCTTACATTAATAACCATAGTTAACTGGGTTAAATCCTTAGAGGAATTTTTTCTTTTAATGCTTTGATGGCCAAGATATAAAGGAAATTGCTACAAAACCAAATGATATGAATAGGCACTTTTCAAATGATGAAAAACTGCTCCAAATCACAAATAAAAAATACAAAAACCTCATCAGATTGGAGAAAATGACTGAAAAAAAGAAAAAAGAAAAGAAATCAACATTTATCAAAGAGGCAGTTATGACCTGGCCTAGTCCCACCATTGTATTAAGTAGCCGAAACAATGAAACATTAAGAAAATATAAAGAAGAGAGCAGAAGGAACTTTTGAAAGGAGACACAGATCAGGAATACAAGTTATTCCTGCTATATTATGTGTGTGTTTGTGTGTGTGTTTATATTTAAAGTATATATAGCAGAAGTTCACAGTTAACATACAAACATCTCTTTTTTTCTGTACTGAAATGTTCATCATTTTCTTTTTAAGTGTTCAGAACAAACAATCAAAAAGAAAGACTACATGACTAAGAGTTAGAAAGTTTTGAGTCACCTTGGGTAAGTCACTTAATTTCTTTATACCTCTGTTTCTTCACCTGAGAATATCCTAAGTAATAGGTTTGATAATGTAAGATTACCAGTTTTAGAGTCAAAGAACCTCGCGTTCAAATCTGACTTCCGATAATTGGAAACCTTTACCAAGTCACAACCTCCCTAATCCTCAGTTCCTTTATCTGTAACATGAATGGGTTGGACTAGATGGCCTCTAAGATTCACTTTCAGCTGTAAATCTATGAACCTATTAATATGCTTTGCAAGCCTTCTTGTAGTAGCAAAATACTGGATACAAACTGGTTATGTATCCTTTGCCAAAGAATTTTTAAAAATTAAAAAAATACCCTGATTAAAAGTGGTTATCCCTCACCATCATCAAGAAATCTGGATACAAAGTGACTATACATCAACTGGGTAATGGTTGAATAAATTGTGGTGTACTAACAGAATGGAATACAATGCCATTGAATGAACCAATCTGGATTCATGAAAGGAGCTTATCTTCAAAAGGACAAATATTAGGAAATCAGAGAAAGATGTGAAGATGTATATGCACTGATACAGAGAGAAGTAAACAGAACCAGAGTACAGCAACATAAATAAAAATATCACTAAAAAGCATCTGACCAAAGAAATTTGAGAATGGTAAGCACAAGGGTGGAGTGGAGCAGAGGGAGGTAAGCCTTAAGAAAGATTGACAAGTTCTAGTTTAGATATGTGAAGACCGAGATAAAAGAAAGACTTCCAAGTAGGAAAGCCCAATGTGCGGATGAAGAGAAATACATAACTCTTATGATTTAAATTGGGAAGAATGACTCTGTTCTAACCCCCACCTTTATAGAGGAGGAAACAGTGGAGTTTGCATTTTGAAGTCTTTGTTTAAAAAATTATGATTTTTAAAAAAGAAAAAATATTATTTTTGAATAATCTAGGGCATTGGAAACTTCTCCAGGGTCAATCTGTGCTTTTCCCAAAGCAAACCACAGGGCCACTGGTCTTTTCAGATTCTGGGAAGACCAAAGGAAACAGTGTCCACTGGAGTCCATTTTCAGCAATATCATTGGGGTGGAGTTGGGGGTAGGAGAAATAAAGTAGACATAAAATATCCAAATTATTACTTAAACTGACCCCCCTATTTATTTAAAGATAATTCATGGCCTAAAAATGAAGCTTCACTGTGAGCAAACATAGTAATTACTGAATTCATATATTTGCTTTCCATCCCAACCCTGTTCTTAATTCAGAACAACCTGGTAAGAAAACAACTCGATTAGTCTGATTTACCAAACACCAAAATTGTAACCAGCTCTTAATTTGACAACTCTCTGTTTATAAACTCCAAATCTTGACTGTACTGACTTTTTTTTTCAAAGTAGGTACATTTAGCAAAATAAACAAATCAATAAATAAGTAATGCATAAAAGTTAGTCCTGGAATGGGTAAAGCAGTTAAAGAAAACTTTGAACAAAGCATTTTATATGAATATACACGTAGAACAACCCCAACATATTCTTGATTCCTAAGGCTCAATAAAATTCCTGAGTCATTTTCATAAAAAATGCTATTAAGCCATATCTCTACCACCCAGTTCATTTTTAAAAACCCAACTATGTCACCCACTAAATTAGCCATCCATCTCAGGCTAAAACTGTAATGAGCATGGCATCTTTGTATTAAATTTAATTTTAACTTTTATGAAAGTCGACTATTTTACAAAGAATAAACTTGGTCACAAAGACAGATGATATCTCTTCCTCTCCACGCCTTTGCAGAGTGGGAGAGTCACAAATGTGGAATACTGCATATAGTGCCAGACTATTAAAATTTATTCATCAAAGGGATGATTCCAGAAAAAAAAAAACTAAGAAGACTTGCATGAACTGATGCAAAGCAAACAGAAGCAGGAGAACAGCTTATACAAGGACAATAATATTCTAAAGATAATCAGCTTTAAAAGACTTAGGAACTCTGAGCGACACAATGACCAACCATAATTCCAAAGAGCTCATGATGAAACATGCCATCTACCTGTAGATAGAGAGAAGAATCAGAGTGCAGATAGAAACATATTTTCTTTTTTTTTGTTCACTTTTTTTTTAATATTGCTAATACAGGAATTGTTTTACATAACTATAAAACTGTAATGGGTTTTGTTTTTCTTGATTTCTCAGTGGATAGAGGAGAAAAAGAGAAAAAGAAAAGAAAATAATTCAGAACTGAAAATAAAACTGAATTTAGAAAGAAAAAAATAAAATATATTCATGCATTTTGTTTATTTTTTTTTCTTCTTCCTCCTTTTAAATTATTTGTTATAAGTAATGACTCTCTGGGAGAGGAGAGAAAAGAAAGGAACACAGGTGAAAATTTAAGTAACTGAAAAAGCAATAGATATCAATAATTGTTTTAATGAGCTTACCATATCAAATAAGTAATTCTTCCCCAGACAATTTATATTATCAAGTTTATCAGACACTGGATTATTGAATTCAGTTCGTATAGTCAGTGTTGGACTACTATAGTCAGTGGTGCAAACACAGGTTCATTAATATATTTTGGGAGGAGATATGAATTGGTCTAACCATTCTGAAAAGCAATTTGTAACTCTGGAATCTAGGTTAGAGTGATTAAAATGCCCATCTCTTTTGCCCTGGAGATTATGTATACATACACATATATATGTGCATATACACACACATTGTGTGCATGTATGTATGTATACTCATGTATGTATATATACACACACATACACATGTGTATATATACATACACAATGTATGTGTGTGTGTATATATACACATATATGTATGTATAATAACATCAAAAATAGAATGGTCCAATACACACAAAAGTTATTTATAGCAACATTTTTTGAAGTAGCACAAACTTGGAAACAAAACAGAAGCCCATTTACTAGGGAATAGTCAAATGGTGGTACAGGACTCTAATGGAATATTACTGTCATAATAAATGACAAATAAGAACAAAGAGAGGCATGGGTACAATGACACAAACTAAGCAGGACCAAGAAAGAGTATATACAATTAATGCAATGATGGAAAGGGCAACAACAAAACTGAAACTCAGGATTTTATAATTATAATGACCAAGTTTGGATTCAAAAGAGATGAGAGAGTCCTGAGAAATGCTGTTATACATTTGCTTCCAGGATCTTATCACTACATTAATTGGAATAGAGTCATTTAACAAGTATCAAATCTTATTAGCTGTGTTTTCATTTAGCCTACATTTCTGTATCTTGTCTACAAGTCTGCCAGAAGTCTCCTCAAACATCCTGTAAAAACCATAAACTAGCTATGTGACCTTAGAAAAGATAATCCCCCTTCTGAGCTTCAGTTTCCTTATAATAATCACTATTATCCCTCAAGGTTGCTCCGTGGATAGAGTGCCAAACCTGGAGTCAGAAAGGCTCATTTTCCTAATTTCAAATCCAGCCGCACACAATTACTAGTTGTATGACCCTAGGCAAGTCACTTAATCTTGCTTGCCCCAGTTTCTTCATCTGTAAAATGACCTGGAGAAGGAAATGGAAAACCATTCCAAGTCTCTTTCCCAAGAAAACCCCAAATGGGGTCAAGAAGAGTCAGACACGACTGAACAACCCAAAGGAAAAGGGAACACAAAATAAAACTAGACTGACATGACAAAGATGCAGATTCACGTTCAATCTGCAATTCACTAAAATGGATTGTTCACCCAGAATACTGTTAAAAAATGTCTACTATCTTATAATTTACAGGACAGGATTTCAAAATGAAAGGGAATAGAAGAGATTAGCACTTTCTATCCCCCATTTTATAGATAAAGAAACCAACCTGACCTTAAATTGCATTTCTTTCCCTTAGCAGATGTGACCTTGGCCATATCCATCAACTTTAGTGGGTCTCAGTTTCCTTATCTGTAAAATGGAAGGGTTTAACTAGATAGCTTCTGAGGCTCCTTTCAGCTCCAGAAAAGAGACTCACACAGGTATTAAATGGCACAGGGAGCATAAATCCAGACCCTCTGGTCCAGAATCTATAACACTTTCAATCGTCCCACACTTTCTCTCTTTTTCCAAAGGTTTTCTTTTATTCCTCTGATCCTGGTTCTTTTTTGTAAATTCCTCCTCTTCAATTCAATCTCACCAATTCCATATATTGGTACCTCTCCCAGGGTGTGATTAGGCGCTGCTCTTTGATGAATGGTTTCTGACCCCTAGAGAACAACACTGGTTAATGGGAGTGGGTGGGAAACGCCACAAAGTCCAGACAATGTCTGACCAACCACACAAATCACAATAAAAGAAGGTTAAAATCTCATCACACAGGAAACCAAACAAGTCCCAGGGAGGGTTTATGTTCAACAAGAGATGGGCCAAGATGTCGACAGTTTCAAAACAGAATAGAATAATCACTCAAAAATCAGGCATGCTACCTACACAAAGGAGAACTTGTCAATTTTTATCGTTGCCCATGAACTTTGTTGTTGTTGTTGTTGTTTGGCGAGGCAATTGGGATTAAATGACTTGCCCAGGGTCACACGGCTGGTAAGCGTCAAATGTCTGGTCTGAGACCAGATTTGAACTCAGGTCCTCCTGACTCCAGGGCTGGTGCTCTATCCACTGCACCACATAGCAGACCTGTTACCATAAACTTTGGAGGTGCAATAAAGAACACAAATTGTGATTTCATTTAGTTTTGGTGTTCTGTTTTAATAAAAGGGTGTAAATATTCCAGCAGAAAGGTTACATGTGTAGGACAATTTGTATCATCAGTCTCCCCATTTGGGATTTCAAAGTTAGAAGGGATGAGACAGAATTGCTTCTTCCTAACTTTCAAACATCTATTTGAGGCCTACTGGGTTTATGACACTGTCATCGCTAGTACCAAACACAAGTCTGGAAGGCATGCATCCCTATAAAAATCAGTAGGATGGTATAAAGAAACCTGGATTATAACAATATCCCTGATATGTCAGAAAGCCAAACACCTCCTCTCAGCTCTCCTCTACCCAAGCCCATCCAAATATCAACTACAATTGTATACTTCTCCTTCGGCAAATGAATGGTCTTTTATTATCATTACATTGCCTGAAAATTAAAGAATGACACTTATAACCTACAGAAAAACTGAGTTAGGAAAGGAGGTCACAGCTCCCTCATACATGTTTTATTCCCTAAGTTATAGATATTCTCAACCTAGGGTCCATTGACCCTTTTTGTGGAAAGATTTTAGGTGGTCCATGAATTTGGGTGTGAAAAATTATATCTTTATTTTTTGCTAATCTTTAATTGAAATTTAGCATTTTCTTTAATTAAAATAGCAATTTGAGAAGGGGTATATAGGTTTCACCAGTCTGCCAAAGGGATCCACGAAACAGAAGTTAAGAACCTTTAGCCTAGTAGAATATAAGTTCCTTAAAAGGCACAGACTGGCTTATTTTTGTACTCATATCCCCATCGTGCAAAATATATGTCAGGCACTTATATGTTTCATTATTGATTGATATATTAGAACAAGTCTGGTAAGTAGAACCATCCCACCACAATGTATTATAAGGTGCTATAAAACTCATTGCCAGATTTAACTCCAATATACATTTTGATTAAATTTTATTTCTTTTTTTAAATATCATCTAATTTCTGAATATATTCCTCTTTCCTCTCTATCTGGTGAGTGAAAGATTAAAAGAAGCAATTCTGCAAAACTAACCAAATACATCAACTGCATCTTACAGTCTATGTTACATAAATTTTAAACAAGAAATCCATTGTTATACATGAAGTTTAAATATGACTGCAAACACGAAAAGGTGGCTATGTTTTCATTTTCCCAGTGTAGTCTTGTTAATAAACAAAAGAAAAAGAAAACAAAACAAAAAACCCTCCAGGTACTTAATACCAAGTGCTTTCAATCCAGAAAGTCTGATGTTATACAGACCAATTACTTTCAGATTACTCAGCTGCCAATTACACAGTACAATAAAAGACCATTACATTACTCAGTTCTCCCTCTCCTTTAGACAGTAAACAAACCACTTGAAAATGTGGAGGCCAGCATGCTAGACCAACCACAATAACTTTCTGCACCACTGCCCCTCCAACTGCAAATCTATTATCCAGGATTTGGAAAGAATAAAACCATGCTGAATATCAATAGAGAATGATGGAATATTTTGAATATTTAAAATCAAAACAGGAGAAAGTAATCTTTGAGATCATCTAGCCCAATTACTTCATTTTACCAGGGAAAGAAAGGTCCAGAGAGGGGATTTGCTTTAGTGAATACCACTAGGCTAGAGAGTGGGAGTCAGGACTAGAACCCAGTACTCCTAAAGGTTTTGGGTCAAACTAGCTTACAGTTACAGGCCAATTCTGGCTATCTACATTAACTATTGCTTGGGGATAGTGACAAAGGAGTAAGAAACATGATGAGGATACTAAACAATTTCAATAACTAACCTTCTTGCCCCACCATGCCCCTTTGGGGCAGGAAGGAAACCATTTAGTTGGACTGACCTGAAAGCCAAGTTCTGTAAACTGGGCTGAAACTTCAGTGTGCTTTGGAATTACCTATTAAATGACACTATTTTGAAGATCTTTTTCCAAAAGACAACTAAAAATCTACACTGTAGCTCATCACCATCTCTAAATCTTCAAGAAAACAAACCAACAAAAACAGCTTAAGTTTTTACTGCTGGAGATATGATGGACAAAAGAAAACCTTTTATACTTTGCCCCTACCAATGTTTTCAAGCAGCTCTGTCACTGAGCTTCAGATTTAAAAAAAAAAAAAAAAAACCTTCTTTTTTAGGATGTGAAGCCCTGACTTCTTGCTTCTCATAAAAGAAAAAGAAAATCATAATGGTAGATTCAGAAGCTTCAGTCAAAAGTAAAAAAAAAAAAAAGGCCTCAACAGTCATCTAGTCCAACCCCTTCATTCTGCAGATAGCAATAACTGAAATAGTCTTCTGATGCCATCTATAAATCATAGAATATGATAATATACAAAAAAACAAAATTGTAGTTGAACCAAAAGACCACCCAGGGATGTGTAAGGAATGGTGTAAAAGATACCAGAGATATCCATCACTACAAAAAGGTCTTAGATCCATCGTATGGAGAGAGGAAGGGGTGAGAGACAGATAAACTGGGCCCTGCGATGCTTAAGAGAACTAAAGGAAGGCTGAGCCCCTGCCTAAGGTTTATGGGAGTACAAGAACAAGAGTCACAAGAGAAGAAAAGGTGTGGACAGGTTGTGATCTATGGCTCTGAAAGAAAGGCAAATATAGCTCACATTTCTAGAGCATCTTAATATTTACAAAACATTTTCCTCACAACAGCCCTGTAAGGTAGGGGGTCTAAAGATCCAAAGACTCAGGGTAGTGACTTAAATGAAGTAGTATTTATTAAGCATCCACTCTGGGCCTGGCACTATGCTAGGTAATGAAGGAGAGGTAGGGAAGAAGTGTCCAGAGAAGGGAGTTTTGGTCTGGAGAATCACAGTGGCATTGATTAAATCACTGCGGTGAGAAAGATAGCAATATGCCCCAATGGGTAGGACCTGTTTTTCAGTTGATGGTCAGATGGCTATGAAATAATTTTTGCATAAATATGGCTAAGAGGGAACCCTTCCTTGAATAGAAGCAGCAGCAGTCGACTACCTGTGAAAAGTTAAAATGGGGAGCTCTGGCTAAGCACTGACTAACAGGGCCTGAATAGAGTAGCCATCTGGGACCTCCCTGTCTCTGATCTATGGTAGAGCTGGGAAAAGCAGTCGATTTGGAGGAAGGAGTCGTGTCATGTTCACTCTCTTAATGTATTTCTTCATCTGTAAAATGACAGGAGTTAAACTAGCTAAAACTAAGTTCCTTCCAACTCTAGAAAGTGATGACCTTATAAATATTTATTGAGAACCATATATTACAAATGCCAAAATATATAAAACTTGACCTCAAGGTTAAACTCTAGTTAAGAAACCTGGGCAGACAAATATATTAAATAACAATAAAATAATTCAAACTTTATTTCCCACAGACATCTCAAACTCAACATGTCTAAAACAGAACCTTCCCCCCAAAATCACCTCCAGTTTCTAAACTTCCCTGTTACTGTTAAGGGCAGCACCATCCTTCTAGTCATTCAGATTTACATCCTTAACTCTTCCCTTTCCCTCATCCAACATTACCAATGAGTTAATAAATCATATCAAATCTATTCCCACAACATTTCTCAAATATGTCCCTTTATCTCCATCACTCACCCTGGTTCAAGCCATAGTCACACCCAGACTATTACAATAGACTTTTAATTGGTCTCTAGGACTCAAGTCTCTCCTCTGGCCAATATTTTCCACACAGATGACAAAGGAGTTTTCATTAAGTACAAGTATGACCATATCATCACCCACTCACCCCCACACAGTCAATAAATTCCAAGGTTTTTCTATTAACCTTAAGATCAGATACATGTTCCTCTATTTGACTTTTGAAGATATTCATAAACTAGATTCCAATCTACCTTTCCACTTTTGTTACACATTATTTACCTTCACATATACTATGGTTTCACCAAACCAGGAGGGGAGAGAAGGGGATCAGTCCTGCTACAACACATGGATCTTCTACTCCTTGAGCTATGTCTAAAGGAGATCAGCAGAAGCTCTTTAGCAAGCTAACAAAATGGATCACACAGCCAAGGCTGAGGGCAATAACAAAGTTCCAATCCCCTAGAAAAGACACTATTCTTAATCTCCACAAGAGTGCCTCGTTTGACAGCCAGAGTATTGCTGTGCTTCGATCTGTCAATGGAATTTGACTGACAAAAGATATTTCTAGGGAATTTTCTCTTCCTTATTCCTCCAGGATGACAATGGACCATTGAGGACAGTGGGAAGGGAGAGTGGGCAGAGTGAGGCAGAGAAGTTGTCTCATTGCCATCCTTGCTATTAGAATGCTACAAGATAGTTCCTCCTCAAAAATACATCAAGGGGTATATTTCAATTTTAGAATTAGCTATTGTTGCTACAAGGAAAATAAGATTAATGGATTTTTTTAATTTAAAAGGATGTTAGAGAAGCAGATGACAGAACACATAAATTATAGTCAAGTAAGATAGGCAAGTTTAGAAAAATATATAGTTTATTATTGATTGTCTGTAGCATTTCATGGATTGGAGATTTAAATCT
Source organism: Vombatus ursinus (assembly GCF_900497805.2). NCBI lineage: Eukaryota > Metazoa > Chordata > Mammalia > Diprotodontia > Vombatidae > Vombatus > Vombatus ursinus. The sequence continues at coordinate 43,905,551 of NW_020954619.1, read as the reverse complement.
AAAATAAAGGGAACAGCAAAAAAAGCCCTGGGTTCTAAAATCAGAGGACCTGGGTTCAAATCCCACCACTGAGATTTATTATCTGTATGACCTTGGGCAAGTTACTTACATTCCATGGGCCTCCAACTCCTTTTTCTCTAATTTGAGAGTTGGATTAGATGGACTATGAGCTGCCTTCTAGCTCTAGATTATAATTCTATGGATTATTCTAGTTCAATTCTCTCATTTTCCTCATTGGTAAAATGAGGGCACTGACGACTTAAAATGGTCTTTCCAGATCTGAATTCTGAGATCCTACATGATTCAGAGCTCAAGCTCATATCCAGGTGTTCTCATGCTAAATCAAATGGTCATGACAAGCTCATATAACACCTGGACAACAGTATACTAGCCTTCCTGTACCTGCTCCAGCCCCTTCTAACCATGGAAAAAACAAAACAAAACAACCTATGATCACAACATTAACAACTCCTATTTTGCTCTCCACAATATCCCAGTAAATCAATAATTCAACAAACATTTATTAAGCATAATGCAAATATTATCCCCAATTTTACAGAGGAGGAAACTGAGTCCCATAAAGGTTATACAAAGCTGAGATTTGTACCCAAGTCTATTGATTCTAAAACAGCTGCCACCTTGGTTCCATGTTATAAGAGCTAGAGTACTAAAGAGAATAAGGACGTATTAGGGAGATGAGCTATTCTGGGCAAGAAAACTCCCCCCTCACACAGCCATCTTTTCCAGGGAAGATTAGTGGCAATCACTGCTTAGAAAAGGGAGGGAGGATATACAAGACAATACAAATTTCAGAAGCCAGAAAGGAGCTACAGCAGGCAGAATGTGCAAGTGCAATGCCTATTTTCAATAATACAGTTATGACTTCAAGGGGACATTCAAAGCAAGACCGTTCCGAGTTACACACAGTAGGCATATCATTGAAGATGCATTTTGTTCCAGAAACCAGATAGTTTGTTTGAGGGTTAGCAGCCACAACGCTTCACTGTCATACATCATCCCTCATGAATCAGACATCCCCCATAACATGTAATTGGGGATATTTTTGAATACTTGATAGGCTTTTAAAAAAAGAAAAAAGGAGGGAACATTCTTCTAAAAGCATCTCATTCTGTACAAGTTCCAGAAGGTCAATAGTAATGTAATATTATTTTAGAAGCCTTGAGGACTCTTGGACTCCACACCTAACCAGTGTTTAAGCATGCCAATTATAGCTGCAAACACAGTTCTGTTTCCAGCATGTGGTTAGAGAAGTGGACGGACAAGAAATGTAGGAAATTTTTGGCATAAAAATAACCTGTGGTTTGCCTCTTTGACAAGAATCAATCCCCTGTGACCAAACAGTGTGTCCAGCAGAGAAGGCAGTTCTCCACATAGAAGACACTCAACAAAGCTGTACTTTTTACAAACCCTCTCAACCCTGGCACCCAATACAAGACATCCAAGAGACTTTCCCATTGGTAACAGGAACTCCTGGGAGGGAAAGCACAGATGGTACCAGAAATTTACATACTAACAGCCATAATTAACCAGGAATAGGGGAAAGTGGGGTGAGGGGAAGTGGCAAACAAAAACTTTTCAGAGATAAAGATGCTGTTTAATTTAAGTAAATTATTTTAAATAGAAGCAGGATACTGTTTGACACTATTATGTGAAGGAATACAACATAAGTTTCACTAGAATGGTATGAGAAAGGCTGCTGTTAGAAGAAAAGTGGTGGACAAAAATGAGATGTTAGTAGACCTTAGATGTTAGTAGTTAGTAGATCTGTCACTAACTAGGTCTGTTAGCTTTAGCAAGCTCTGGTGTGGTTTTGTTGATGTTTAGTTGTGTTTCAGTTGTGTCTGACTTTTCCTGCCCCATTTGGGTTTTCTTGGCAAAGATACTGAGCGATTTACCATTTCCTTTTCCAGCTCATGTCACAAAAGAGGAAACTGAGGCAAACAGGTTAAGTGACTTGCCGACGGTCACACAGCTAGTAAAAGTCTCAGGCCTGATTTGAATTCACGAACATGAGTTTTCCTGATTTGTGGCCCAGCACTTAACCCACTGCACCACCTAGCTGCCCCAGTGGTATAGTGGGAAGAACACATGACATGGGATTGGAAGGTCAGGATTCCACTCCCAACTATCAAATATAATCTTGGACTGTCCCTACCCCTACTCCACCCCCATCTTCCTCATCTATAAAACGATGAAGCTGAAATCATATAATGCAAAAACCATTCCTGACTCATAAGCCATACAAAAACAGGTGGTAGGGCAGATTTGGATCACAGGCCATGGGATGCTGATCCCTGAACTAGATGATTTCTATGGTCTTTTCCAGGGCTGAAATTGTGTGATTGTATGCCTGTTTATGGTGGCATCCAGATAAATGCATTCAGTTCAAGGTGCCACTGACGCTACTGCTTGTCTTTCGTTCTTGAAGAGGATCATCACATCAGGGAGGTAGTACCATGGCACACAAGTGAACTGGACTTAAGTGAGGGAAGGCTGTGCAAAGTCACCAGCCTCACTCTCTCCCCCAGAGCCATTTGGGTCCAGTGGCTAGCTATGTATCAGGACAACTGGAAATGGCCCAGGATGCAGTGGGGGACCTTGGCCTTTTCAAGCTAAGGTCTCTAACAGGAATCAGTTTGACTGAGGCAGTGCCCATTCAGTGAGTAAGGCTTAATAAAATGAGGCAAAAAATGGCCTCTTTAGAGGGGAAAAAAAAGATCTGAGAGGGAAAGACCCTCAGGATTTCTGGTCAAGACAGAAACAGTTGTTATTTGCATTCATTCTGAGCCAATCAGGGCCCAAACAGTGGCCAAGTAGGGCTTAGCCTAGGACCAAAGTGATTTGGCATTAAGGCTGGTCTTTGAGAAAAAAAAAAAAAAAAACAAGGGTCCACAGTTCAAGGACACTGACAAGGTGGTGATGTCAACAAGGAAGCATTTATTAAGACCTTATTATGTGCCAGGCACTGTGCTAAGCTAAAAGGGCTGGACACCTAACCATTCAGAATGACCGATAAAACCAAGAATGTTGAGCCTGGAGGAAAGAAGACTAAGCAGAGAAGAGGGGATTAGATAGCTTTCTTCAACAATCTGGCTTTTGGGAAGACAGTCATAATCCTCAAGCATTCCTTGTATCTCATTTCCTTATTCAGTACTCACCTCCTAACCTGAGACTTTCAAGCAGATTTCCTGCTCTTCTCAAACCCCCAAAACAAGGAAATCAAAAAAAGAGGCCTGGTCACAACCAGGTTTGGTCTATTTGAGTCTTGCCTGGATCCCAATTAGGCCCATAACCCATTGTCCCTAACTGGGTGTTTGACTAATTGCTGGCGTCTGGTGGCCCTTTTCCTGACAGGATATGACAGTATTTCCTCTTCTCTTTTCTCAGTCTGTGGGCCATGTGTTAGCATTCTAAGAACTTTGAGAAACAATTCATCTAATAAGAATTACTGCAAAAATTTTTACCACATGCAGTTTTCTTCCTTGTTAACCCTGTGGTTTATGATATCCACTACATCCTACAGAGCTTCAATTAGCCTTGTATAGATTGTCCTCCCAAAACCTTCAGTCTCTGATTTGTAGAGGATTTTCCTATCCTCTTCCTTATGTCTAAGGCTCATTAACTGCACCAGACCTTTGTACAATCTTACATTACAGAACAAGTAACTTAACGTACCTTTAAAAATCAAATTGCTTTCTCTAGCATTAAATCAGTTCTAGAAAATCCTTCTTGAATTTCTTGTTCTTATGAGAACTGAATGATAATGCAGGCAAATCATTAGACTGCACAAAGGATATAAATAACTTTCAAAAGAAGAACTACAAACTATCAAACCTAAAAACATATTCAAAACATTAGTAATCAGAGAAATAAAAATTAAAGAAACCCTGAACAACTTCTTGATCCTATATGTGAAAATACATTGCTGGAAGGGCTATGGAAAGACAGCCATGAGAATTAACTACTGGTGAAGCTGCGATTAATCATTACGTATTATTTAATCATTATATAACATATAACATGTGCCCTATGTAATTATTATGTAATATTATGTATTAATATATACTGATAATAACAATAGCAACAGTAATTACATCTACCTTACAGGGTTGTTGTGAAGATCACATGAAATAATACATGTAAAACACTTTAAAGTGCTATAAAATTGTTAGCTACTATTAGGCATCCTGGAAAACAATATGGAGTTGTGCCAGAATGATTGCTAAAATGTTAATACCTTTTGACCCCGAAAGTATGATGTCTATCCTTAGCTTTGTGCCTGGTACAAAGAATGCCCTCAATAAATGTTTATTGATTGACTGATTATATTGCAAGGGAGTTTCTGACTGAAAGATCTATATTTGTGAAAGTGCTGATAGTAACATTATTTATGATAAAAATCTGGAAGGAGATAATGTGGTTATAATTCTGGAGGCAGAATCTAGGTTCAAGGGTTACCTTTGATGTTTACTAACTACAACCTTGCACAAATCGCTGGACTTCCTTGGGATTGAGATTCCTCATCTATAAACTTAAATGGATGAAATGGATGGAATCTAAGGTTCTTTTCAGTACTTCATCTACAATCCTATAAATAATATATGTGTGTAATGATTGGGAATGGCTGAATAAATTATGGCATATAAATGTAATGTGATGGTATAAGGAATGATCAATATGAAGAATTCAGAGAAAAATTTGAAAAATTTTATGAAGCAATTCAAAATGAAGAAAACATACAAAATGATTACAGCAACAAAGCTATGTTCAAATATAGAATGTCTCAAAAGTTTTAGTATAGTTTTAAGCTATTTAAGCTACATTGCTGATAAATTAACTGGTTGATATACCACCTTACTCTGCTTCAAAAAACTTTACCTCTCTCACAGAGTTGTTAAAAGAAAAGTACTTGTAAATCTCAAAGTACTATGTAGCTATTCATTGTTATTATTATTATTTCAACTTAGCTATTTCTCATCTAATTTTCAAGATTTCCTCTTTTATGCTTGTTTTGGGTTTCTTTGTTGAGTTTCTGATTTCTTTAAATGAATATTCAGTTCATTAAAATTCTCCTTTCCTAATTTGCTAATATATGTTTTAGGGATGTTATTTTTTTCAATAAAGACTGCTTTATCTACATCCCAGAAATTTTGTTACGTTGTCTCATCACAGTAATTTTCAGAAAATTATTGTTTCTAAGATTTGTTCTTTGACCCCCTAGTTCCTTGGTACTTCATTATTAAGTCTCCTTTTGAGTCTTTGTTTTTGTTTTTGTTTTGTTTTCTTTTTGTGAGGCAATGGGGTGAAGTGACTTGCCCAGGGTCATACAGCTAGTGAATGTCAAGTGTCTGAGGCCAGATGAACTCATGTCTTCCAGAATCCAAGGCCTGTGCTCTATCCACTGTGCCATCGAGCTGCCCCCTGTGTTTTATTTTTGTTCTTAAACAGCTTATTATTTTTATTTGCATGATGGTCTGCCAAGGATGTATTTAGTATTTCTACCTTTATTTACAATTTCTCTGTGCCCTAATATATTGCATCATTTTTGCAAAGGCACCATGTAGTGCTGAGAAAATATGCATATTTTAGTGGTCCCATTTAGAAGGTATCCTACATATTTTAGCTGTAATTTCTCCAATAGTTTGTTCAATTCTTTATTTTCTTTCTGTAAGATGTGTTGTTATTGTTCAACATATACTCATTTTTTTACTAGGTTCTGAGTGCCTGCATAACACCTAGGAACTATTTGGCTCTGAAACTGTAAGAAAGATTCCTTTAATCTTTTCCCCCTCATCGGTGGCTATTAAACAATTATGACAATTCACGAAATGAACTCTAGAGATTCCTGGGCCCTGTCTTCCCCTAGAATGAAGCACTCTGAGGAATTCCAAGCCTTTTGAATCACTTCACAGTTGAATACTCTATTTGTATTCCCAGTGCTTGGCACCTAGTAAGGACTTAATAAATCTCTTTATATGTATTCATTCATTTAGGAAGGCTGAAAGAATGATCCATGTCAATAATGAAGAGAAAGATGAGCGGCTTTCAGAACTGAAAGGGATTTTAGCTATCCAACTCAATCCCTTTATAAGTGGGTGACTAGGGCCCAGAAAAGGGGCAGTGAATTACTCAAGGTCACACAACAGATTAGTGACAGACAAAAAACTAGAACACAGGCTTCATAGTTTCCCCAGTTCATATCTGTTACTCCAAAACATATGGAATGCCAAAGATAATTAAGAGGCATTGGTTAATTTTAAAAGGGAAGGACTGCCTGGATCATATATACAAGAAAAACCAAGTGGACAAAGAATGTCAATTGCTAAATTATCTTATTCAGCTGGACCGTAAACTATAAAGTTTGCCTATCAGCTGGTAAAGGAGACAGGCAGTTCAAATGGACTAGTTGGGCCCAAAATAATCAGAAGGAATAGCATTAGGTTGCTTTAAAGAGATTTTTAAGCTTCTTTAATGGTCCAAATCTGTTCACATGACCAAAGGCTGATATTTTCAATGCTAATATTCTCCCTTTGAAGTGGGGAACACAAAAGTCTAACTCCAAAGAACTGAAAGGAACTATCACACAGAGGGCAATGGAGAGGCGGATGGTGGGCATGAACATCCTATAGCTTTAATGAATGAGTAACTTCAAGGAAAAAAAGAGGAATGAAAGATATCATAACTGAAATGTATACTAGAAAGAGAAAATGGGCAGGTCATAAGGAAAGGGTGAGAGAATGACAGGTGGAGAGCCAGAGGACTATACTGGTACCTGAAATATATCGAGAAGTAGAGACAGTACAACCAAATCACTCCACTTTCCCCATTCAACCAACTCCAAGTATTCCCTATTGCTTCCAGGATCAAATATAAAATCCTCTGTTTGGCTTTTAAAGCCCAGCAAAACCTTTTCTAATCTTCTTAAGCCACACACCAAAGGTGTCAAACTCAACTGTGGGCCAAATTCTTTGGTACCCTGAACCAGATAAAAATGTAACTGGGAAATAGTTAGCAAAAACAAGAAAATACAACGTAGAAGTTGTTAATTTGTGATTTTCTAAGTCAATATGTGATCACAGGGATCCATTTCTATTTGAGTTTGACATCTCTGCCTTACATCACCCCTTTCCATGTATTCTACAACCCAGTAATATTAGCCTCCTTGCTGTTCCTCACACATGACTCACCATCTCCCAACTCCATGTATTTCATTGGCTGTCTCCCGTGCTTGGAACTCTCACCTTCTTCACCTCTGCCTCTTGGCTCCACTGTCTTCTTTCAAGTCCCAAGTAAAATCTCATTTTCTATGGGAAGTCTTTACCATTCCTCCTTAATGCTAGTGCTTTTCCTCTAAGATTTAGATTAAATTTATCTTGTCTCTATATTATTTATATACAATAGTTTGCCTGTTGTCTCCCCCATTAGACTATAAGCTCCCTGAGGGCAGGTACTATCTTTTGCCTTTCATTTTATCCCCGGTGCTTAATATGATGCCTGGAACATAGTGAGTGCTTAATAGATGCTAGTTGACTGACACCCTCATTTAGTACAGACTCTCCACTTCCACATCACATAATTTGTTGATTTTTGCTTCAAAATAACTCTCATATTTCACTTCCTCTCTATTTCTAAAGCTATCAGCGTAGTTTGAAGTCTTCACTACTTTGTGCCTGGATTAGTTTAAAAGTCTCCTTTTCATAGATTTAGAGCCTAGAAAGCACCATCAAGGTCATTTAGTAGAAATTCCTTCTTTACAGTTAAGAAAACTGAGGCCTAAACAAGTTAAGTAACTTGAATAAGATCACACAGGGAGCAAGTGTCAGAGGCAACATTTGAATCTAGGTCCTCTGACTGTAAATTCAGCACACCTTCCACAGAGCCATGCTGCTGCTCTGTCCCCAACTTTCCCCAAATTAATCTCCCCAAAGCAAAGCTCTGATCACATCACTTCCATCAGAAAAACATCAAAGGCTCCTAATTGACTATGAGATAAAGTCAAAAATCTTAAGTCTTCAGTCTCCACAAACTGGTACCAAATTATTTTACAGCCTTTTATACCTCTCTGCTTCCTTCCTAATACACACTGTTCCATCATAGTCATTATTGACTCACTGAATCAGACTTACCCTGGGCTATCCAGATATGTCTTTGCTTATACCATTCCCCCTGCCCTCCAACCCGTCTAACTATTAACCAATACAGTGTTCATGAGCTTATCTCAATTAATGCTTCTGCCACTAATTCAAATGTTTATATTAAGTACCTACTAAGTGCCTAGGGATAGAATACAAAGATTAAGTGCCTGCACTCAGAAGCTTATGTTCTATGGACAAATATATGATACTTATAAATAAAATACAAATTAATTTCCCACGAGAAAGACATTAGTCACTCTATTGCAATATTCTGAGAGAGATGATAAGCTCCAGAAACTTTGTGAGTGAGGGGAGGAGAGCTTTTGCAGAAATGCAGTGAATAAGACTTGGCAACAAAGTGAATATTCGGGGTGAGAGGAGGAGGTGAGAGGGAACAAGGCTCCAAGGTTGCTGATGCAGCACCTGACATTAGTAATGTCAAACTCAAATAGAAATGGAAGCCACTAAACCCCCTATAGGCTGCATAGTGACTTAGAAAAACAGATATTAACATTATCTATGTTCTATTGTATTTTTAATTTACTTTATTTCCCCATTACATTTTAATTTGGTTCAGGACACTTCCAGGAGTGCAGTCAGGCCTGTTTGACACCTCTGCTCTACACCAGTAAAATCACAGGTCCAAACCAAAATGGGGAGGGATTGAGGGGTGGGGGGAGGAAAGAGACAGATTTGTGGGAGGAGGTTTGGAAAGATATCAAATTTTGTTCTGTAATTGATGAGCTTGAGATGCTTATGGCACATTCAGTTTGACGCATAAAATAGGTAGTTGGTAAATGGACTCAGAAAAGAGATGAGAGCTCAATATATAGATATGAGAGTCATCTAGATAGAAATGATAGTTGAATCATATGAGAGCTGAGTATAGGGAAAGAACAGAGCCCAGAACAGAACCTTGGGGGTACACTCAGAGACTCAGTGTTAGGGAGTTGGACATAAATGGTTACATAAACAAAGGAGAATGAGACAGAGCAGTCAGATAGGTAAGAGGAAAACTAAAAAAAAAAAAAAAGCAGTATCATAAAATTACAGGCAGAAGATAATAACCAAGAGAAGCAGGTGTTCAACAATGTCAGACAAGAGTATCAAAGAAGAGGGCTTGATAATTAGAAGGTCACTGATAACTTGGGAAAGAGTTTATCTGAATGATGAGGTCAGGAGGCAAATGACAAGGGGGTGAAAAGCGAGAAGAGAGGGAATAGAGGAGAGTAGACAACATTTTCTATGAGTACGGTTGGAAAATGGATGAAAATATCATACAATAATTTAAGAGTATGAAAGAGTCAAGCAAAAATTTTTATGGATGGGTAGGATAAATTGGGCAAAAAAGAAGGAATTAGTTGATAGAGAAAGCTTGAAAATTAGAGAAAGGAGGGACCAGTGCTCCTGGAAGAGATGGGAAGATTTTGGTATCAAGGGCATAGTAACAGGATTGGTCTTTGACACTTCTTCATCAAAGACTAAAGAGAATGGGGACAGAATGGCCAGGAGTGATATCATAAGAACACAGACCTAAAACCAGAAGGGACCTACCTTAGAGGTCATATGGTCTAACATCCTAAATTTAAAAATGAAAAAACTGAGGACAGAAAGGTGAAATGACTTGCCCAATGTCATATAGGTAATAAGCATCAGAGTCAAGATTTGAACTCGGGTCCTCTGACCCTAAATTCAACATTCTTTCCATAGCACCATGTTATGTTGTGATGTAAGGTGGAGGAAAAAAGGGAACTCATGGTGAATGGCCATTTTTTTTCCTCAATAAAGTATGAGACAGTTTTCAGCTACAAGGGAAAGGGAAAGGAGGTGGCAAGGGAGGTCTAAGGAATGAAGAGAATATTTGGAACAATCATTGAAGGGGGATATGAAAGAATCAATTAGAAAAGAGTAATCAGATTGTCTTGCTGAAGTCAGTCTCACAGAGACAGGGTATCAAGATTGCATTGGATCCAATCATGATAATTCTTTAGAGGGGGCAGGAAAGGAGGTAACTCAAGATTGTCTTTTGGTGAGGCATGAGTGGAATTAGAATAGGGGAGTAAGGGTATGAGTGAGTGTTAAATGCAGTGTATAGTTGAAAGTTAACAATAGGACCAAAATTTGGAAAGTAGGAAAACTAAGACAGAGTAGGCATGATGGCCTAGAGGACCACTGAGAAATAGAAGAATTGCAGACCAAGATGGGAAAAATAATAGATTTGGAGGGGGAAAAGGAAAAGATTAAAGGATGTGGTCAAAAAGAGGAACTGATGGAAGATTTCTCTGACCATTCTACCTCATAATAATCTCCTTTTTAAAAACTGGAAAGGGCAATTGAGGTTATCTAATTGAATCCCTCCATTTTACAGAAGTAGAAACGAAGGCCTAGACAGGGGCTGTGTTCTTGTGCTAGCACAGTTAGTAACAAACAGAACTGAGATTTTAACACAGTTCTGACTGAAAGTCAATTTCATTGGCAAGGGGAGTTACACAAATCTTTTAGTTCTGCTTTAATTAAAAAGTCCTAAACATTACTTTTCATCAAGGCTAGAACAAACAATTAGGAAGCTGATAGAAAATATGAGTAAGCACTGGCCAAAATTCCCACTTTATAAGGCATTATACAAATGAAAAAAAGTCTAAATAGCTACAAAAAACTCAGAGACCAGGGAACGTAATGGGGAAAAGAGTGGTGATTATGGATTTTTTAGTAATCTCATCTGCCATATCACCAAGACCCTGGTTTTTATCCTTAACTGTTCTCACTAAAAAAAAAAAAAAATTCTTATTTTTCCAAAACCAGAAACTCAATAACAGTAAAGAATTGTAGCAGACAATATTTTAAAATTTCTTATTGGTGCTATAAATGACCCTTGATATAGAGGTGTATTTCCTAATCACATATTTGTACAAGGCAAGCAGAAAAGTATTGTACTTTGACAGATGCTGAAACCCTGTCAAAGCAAAACTTGTCCTCTACCTAAACTTTCACTTGTATCAATATCATTTTCCATTTAAAAATTAATCTTACAAAGTCACTTCTAGAACAAGCTATAGTCAAAACTCACAGCAGTGTGGAGCTAGAGAGATCTATGTTGTAAGTTGTACTAAGAATTCTTGTTTTGTTTTGTCTTTGGGGGGGGGCAGGGAACCAGAGATTACTCTCTTATGATTCTGAAACTATTTCAGAGTGACTGGAATCTGAGCTAAGGATAAATTCTGAAATCATTGAGGAGGGAAAGTATCATGGAATGAAAGAAATCATGCAATGAAAACATTACAAAATCAGCACCAAGGCTGGAGATGGCATTTTTTAGAGTTTATTTTTTATTTCCTTTAGACTCTTAGATCTGTACTGGGCAAGAAACTGATATTTCATTGGGCCAAAAATTGGAGACAAGCAGAACAAACATCCTCAAGCTGTAAAGAGTTACTTGCTCAAGTTTAGGGTGAGAAGCTACAGCATAAGAGAGGGCATTGTACTGCAGAAGTAAAAACAGACTTGGTATATCTCAAATCTGAATCAAACCTTTAACTACAACGTCAGTTGTGTGACCTTGAGAAAGTTGCCTGGCTTCTTCGACCCTCACTTTATTTAGTTACCACGTGGTTGTTATGATTTTTTATTTTTATTTGTTATGTTTTGTTAGCATAAAGATGCTAAAAAATGAAAGGTATGATAAGACAAAAGGAAAGGGGAAAGGGGAAGGGAAAATAGGAAAGAAGAAGAGAATGGGAGAAGAAAAGAGGAAGAGGAAGGAAAGGGGAAAAACTGAATGTTTTGTAGTTGTAATGACCAATTACAATTACAAATGTAATGCCCTACAGAAGAGTTAAGAAAATGCAGTTCCACTAATATGATGTAAAAACACATGCAATCAATAAAGATCAATAAATAGAAAGATGGGAAAATTGAAGCTATTACTACTTAACATTTGTGTCAGGAGCTCAGGTAGCTAGAATTGAATTTCATTCTACTTTGGAATCCCCAGTTTCTTCCTAAATGCAATAAGGAGACTTTAACAGACTTCAGAATGATCAGTGAAGCGACAGACCACAATTCTAGAAAGTAAAGGATGAAGCATGCTAACAAACTCTTGAGAGAAAGAGAGGTGATAGGTTCAACTGGCAAAATAAGATGTACATTTTTGAGCATTACCAATAAAGAAATTTGTTTGACTATTTGCTACAAAAGTGAAATAGGGTCTGAAGCTGACAGGATCTTGGCCTTGCCAGGAAACAAAACTGGCTCCTGGTAGGAGACTACCCAAGTAGATGGAGCCAGAAATGTTCAAGCAGCCCCTGAAAATACTGAAATCCACATTCAATGGTTGCGATAGATGGCAGAGTCAGGAAGAGGTGCTTGGGAATCACCAAAGGTCCTAATGTCAGTAATCTGCAATATACAGTCAGGACCTATGAGGGTTGAATATGGGTATATAATCTATCCCACTACAAGGAAGACTGAAAATTTAGAAGAAACTATGAATATAACTACTGTCAAAAACAACTAAATTGGAAAGTTATTCCTCAATAATCATTTGAAAATTAAAAATGATAACCAACTTAAAAATAACCTAGATATCATTTTTCAAGAAAATTGCTCTAATCTCTTAAAACTAGAGATGAAAGTGAGCGAAAGAATCTATTATCAATTATCTCCTGGAAGAAATTGTGAATTAAAAGCACATAAAAATATCAGTCAAAACCCAATGCTTCCAGGTCAAAGAAAAAATAATGAAAACAATCAAAAAGAATTTAAGTTTCAAAAAGCCAGAGTCACGATCACACAAGCCTATGCTGCAACTATGATAAAGGAGAGGAAATCTTAGAATATAATATGCCAAAAGGCAAAAGAAAAAGACTAAAACCAAGAACAATATCTTGAAAATCTGGTTATAATCACCCAGGGGGAAAAATATACTTTTTAAACCATCAGAAGACTTTCAAAAATTTCTGGAAAAAATAGCAGTGCTCCAAACAACCTTAGAAACTCAGAGTAGACAGGAGAAACCCAGAAAGGCAACTAAGTACATTGGGAAAATTTTAAGAGAATAAATGATGATCAACTGTTGATAGCCAAATAGAGGAGAAGAGGTAAGTGTCCCTTCAGTATCAGGTTGTTTTTAAGGGTCATAGTAAATGAAGATCAACTCAGGACCAGGCAACCAGTGTATTTCATGTCTGGTTTAAAGAAAATGAAAACAAGAGATACAAAAAAAAAAAAAAATGCAGTGGGAAAAATGAAGAAAAAGGGGGAGGAATTCCCCATTTCTTATCAGTAAGATATGTTAGAAGAATATGAAAATACGGAAGCGGGGTTTGGGAAAATAGGCATCTCAAGAACCTCATTCTTACCTGAACTTAGTAAAGGAAGGTAGCTTGTTCACACACACACACACACACACACACGCGCGCACACACACACACACACACACACACACACACACAGAATTTCATGTCAGGAAATAGAAAAAACAGAGGTTTAAGCAGCAGGGACTGAATTGGTGAGGGGAAAGAACCGAGAATAACAAAATGTAACTACAAAGGGTAGATCATAAAGCAGGGTCTAAAAAGTGAGGAAGTATAAGAACCAATGTTTGGGGTCTAGATTTGGTGAAAGGGGTGGGAAATGAGTAGGATCATACCACTTTCATTAGCAATGACTACTATCAATCCCCTTCCTTTTCATTCCCCCACATTAATCTTCTTTATAAAAAAAAGGGGAGAGGAAAATAAAAGAAAAATATGATGGAGAAACATAATTAATAATTATAACTATGAATATGGAAAGGATGAACTTGCCCATAAAAGACAGGAGGATAGCAAAATGAATTACAAAGCAGATTTCAACAACCTATAGCTTATAAAAAAACTTCACTTGAAATATTCACACAGCACTCAATATTCACACAGCCCTAAAATGAGTGCCTAGAAAAGAATTTATTATGCCCCATGATTCAAAAAAGTAGGGATAGAAAGCATGACCTCAGGCAAAATGAAACTAAAAAGAAATGTATTTAAAAGATATAAACATGAAAACTATATTATGTCTAAAGGAAGCATTGGTAATGAAAAATATCAATGTTTAATATCTATGAACAGAAAAACATAACACTTAGGTACATAAAGGAAAAGCTACTAAAGATAGTGAAATAGATAACAAAATTATAATACTTAGGGACCTCAACATGCCCCTTCAGATCTCGATAAATCTAACAGAAGATGAACAAGAAAAAAAGATAAGAACCTGAGCAGAATTTTAGAAAAGTTAGATATCATAGATCTATGGTGATAACTAAATAGAATCAAAGAAACGCATGTTTCTCAGTTTTGCATAACACCTACAGAAAAACTGACCATTTGCTAAAGGATAAAAAACTCATAAGCAGAAATAAAAAATGCATTCTTTACTCATCACGATACAGTAAAAATATAATTAATAAAGTGTATCTGAAGAGAGCATTCAAATTTAGAGACTAAATAATATAATCATCAAGAATAGGTTGATCAAATAATAAATCTTTGAAACAGATCATTTTAAATAGTTACACATGAGACAACATACCAAAAATTTTGGGATGCAGCCAAAGCAGTCCTTGGAGGAAAATTTACTCTCTAAATACTTTCATCAACAAAAGAAAGAACAGATTGATGAATCTGGTGCACAACTAAAAAGAAAACTTGAAAAGCAACCAATCAAAAATCCTCAACTAAACACAAAAATTAAAATTCTGGAAATCAAAGAGACAAAATAGAAAAAAACTGAGTTTATAAATAAAACTGAGATTTTTTTTTAAACTAACAAAATAGCAAACCATTAGCTAATCTGAAAAAGGAAAGAGAAAAACTAATTTGACAAAATCAAAATTGAAAAAGGAGAATTTTTTAACAGATAAAATTACATAAAGGAAATTATTGGAACTTTTTGCCTAAATATAAGTCAACAAAACTGCTAATAAATGTAACAGATCACTTATAGAAGCAGACTATATAAAGATTAACAGAACAAGAGAATTTAAATGACCCAATTTCAGAAAAATACATTTAACAAGCCATGAATGAATTAACAAAGGAAAAAAGGGAAGAGGCTGAAATATTTATAGATTTTATCAAACTTCAAATAAATATTGATGACTCTATCACAAGTATTGTTTTGTTTTGTTTTGCCAAAATAGAGAAAGAAGACATCCTACCAAAGTCCTTCAATGAGACAAATATGGTCCTTATACCTAAGCCAAGGAAAGATAAAGGAGAGAAAGAAAACTATAGAACAATATCTCTAATGTTCATAGATGTGAAATTATCAAAGCAGACATTAGCAAAGAAGCTCCAGAAACACATCCAAAGTATTATAAAATATGATCAGATTGAATTAAAATTTAAATTGAGCCAGGGATGGCTCAATATTAGGAATATTATAAATGTAACAGGCCACATAGAATAACAATGAAAGGTCCTATCATTATAACAATAGGTGCAGAATCCTTTTGAAAATGAATACAACCCCATTTTATTTTAAAACACTAAAAGCAAAAGAAAAAATGGGTAGATCTTTCATTAAAATGTTAGCCAGTATCTAAAATCAAATGCTATCATTATCTATAATGGGAAAAGACTAGAGAGAGGTCTTTCCAGTAAGATTAAAGATAAGCGCAGATGTCTATTGCCATCCTTATTATTTGACATATTTATGGAAACATCAGCTATTGCAATAACATAAGATCAAGAATTTGAGAGAATAAGCACAGTCAATGAAAAAATAAATTTATCATTATTTCTAGATGATACCATAGTTTACTTAGAGAACCTTAGGGTCAATTAAAAACAATTAATTGAACAAATAAACAATATCAGTAAAATAACAGGATATAAAATGAATCCATGAAAAGCATTAGCCCTTCTCTATACTGCCAATAAAACCCAGCAGGAAGAGATTTTTAAAAAGCAATTACATTCAAAATAACTAGAAAATATAGCCAATATTTGGGAATCAATCTATTAAGACAATCTCAGGAATTATATTAATTCAGTTGTAAAATATTCTTTACAGTAATAAAGGAAACCTTAAATAATTAGGGACATTAAGTGCTCATGGTTGAGCCATGATAATATAATAAAAATCATATTACTTAACTTAAAGACATATTGTCATACCAGTCAAACTTATAAAGAGTTATTTTTATAGAACAAGATAAAATTCTATAACAATATCCATCCAGTGGAATATAAGGTCAAGAACCTCAAGAGAAACAATGAGAAAAAGAAAAGTAGGGTTAAAAGGAGTTTAGCAGTACCTGATATCAAATTGTACCAAAAAGCAATAACCATCATAGTTATTTGGTACCTACTGAAAAACTGAAAGTTAACCAGTGGAGTAGACTGGGCAAACAAGATCCAGAAATACTCAACTTTAGTAGCAAAGTATCATATGAATCCAAGCATGTCAGCTACCAAAGGATTCCCTATGTGATAAAATTAAACAAAGTTGTTTTTTGGTTTGAATTGCTGGGGAAATTGGAAAGCAATCTGGCAGGATATAGATCTATGCTAACATCTCACATCATAAACTACAACAAATTCCAAACAGATACATGGTCATTAAAGGCAATATTATAAACAAATTAGAGAAAAGAAGGTGATACCTTTCACAATTATGGATAGAGGAAGAGTCCTTGAACAATGACAAAGATGATCCTAAAAGACAAAATCAATAATTCTAATTACATAAATATAAAAGCTTTTAAAATAAATTTTATTTAAAAGAGAAATACTGGGGGGAAATCTTTGCAGCACATTTCTCTGCTAAAGATCTGATAGCTAAGATGCACAGGAACAGACACAAATACATTAGAACAGAGATAAATGGGCACAGAATATAAATGGACTGTTTTCCACTAAAAATATAAGCTATCAGAAACCATAGAAAATATTCCAAAAAACTAATAATATGATAAATTAAAATTAAAATAACATTCTACCTACCAGATTTTCAAAGAAAACAAAAAGGCAAATGACAAATTATTAGAGAAGCTGTGGGAGAGAGACACAGTAATGAATTTTTGGAGGCATTATGAATTGGTCTAACCAGTCTGAAAAGCAATGTGGAACTGTATCCCCAAAGTCATGAAACAGTGCATACCCTTTGACTGAGCTAAACTATTACTAGAAGCTAATATTAAGCATTCATGAGAAAGAGATCATAAAAGGGATGATGATGATGATGATAGCATTTATATAGCATTTTAAGGTTTACAAAGCCTTGAACCTCACCACAACCCTGTAAGGTAGGTGCTATTATTACATTTACAGATGATGAAAATGAGGCCAAGAGATACTAAGTAATTTGCCCAAAGTCCCACTTTTGGCAAGTGCCTGTGACAAGATTCAAAAACTCAGATTGTCCTGATTCCAAGTTCAGCATTTAATTCACTACACCAGTGTAGTGTCACACTGAAAAAGAAATGATCCCTGAAGCCACATATTGAATTAGAAAACCACATATTAACATTATGTTGGGCTATATTTTATGTATTTTGTTAAACATTTCCCAATTACCATTTATTCTGGTTCCAGAAATAAAGTTTGACACATCTGAAATGTACCATTTAGCTGACTAAAATATTTATAGCTGCTTTTTTAATTACAAAAAAAGAACAAGAAACAAAGTAGATAACCTCTAGCTGAGGAATGGCTGAACAAATTATGGTATATAATTTAACAAAATATCACTGTAGCATGATTAATGCTTAAATAGACAGATTCAGAGAAACCTGGGGATATTTTGTTGAACTGGTACAAAATCAAGTAAGCAGAATCAGGAGAACAATTTATGAAATGATAACAGTGATACAAAAGAAAACAATTTTAAAACACTTCAAAACTCTGATGAATACAATGATGAATCATGACTTCAGAAGATGAATCATCCTCCCCACCATTTGGCAGAGATATAATGGCCTAGAGCTGAAGAGTAAGACATATATATATTTTCAGAAAAAGTCAATGACTTTATCTTGGTTATACTTATTTACTAAAAGAGAGATCTTCAATTTTTGTCTGGACTGAAAGTTAAATGAATAGTGCTACTGGGAGGAAGTGAAAAAGAAAGGAAGGGAAGGAAGGAAGAAAGGAAGGAAGAAAGAAAGGAAGGAAGGAAGGAAGGAAGGAAGGAAGGAAGGAAGGAAGGAAGGAAGGAAGGAAGGAAGGAAGGACAGTCCAAGACTCAAAGTCTTCCACCAGCACAGGTCATACATAGCCTGTCCCCTACAAGTTCCTCACTCAAATCTAGGTCTCCACACTGAAATACAATGTGAGTAACTACTAGGAGGTAGCCCACTATTGCTTCTACACAACCTCACCGCATCCCAGGGTCAAAGAACACAACTTCTGCCACACTCATCCATTACCATGCCCTTCACCTAACGCTCCCACCTCCCTCCCAGGGGCTGAAGCTTTGGTGGTTCTTAGCTGTGCTAGGATACTAGCCAAACTCTCTGGGAGATGGGTTACTCTTTCCCTGACATGACTACGATGGCTCACTAGAAGGCCAACCATGGTAAAAACCACAGCACACATTAGAGGTGGCATCAATAGGCACTCCCACTACCCAAGTGAATTCCTTTCTAGTCTGACCATTCCCTGTTCCTAATGCCAGCCTCCCCTAGTAGCAACTGAGGCAACTGAGATTGATTGCCCAAGGAACCAGAATGACTAATTACTAGTCTCTGTTGGTCACCTTCCTCTGCACATGCTCCAGTTTATCAATATCCTTTCTAAGATGTTGAGCCTAGAACTGAAAGTAATTCTTGACCATCGCCTTCATTCTAGACATGACAACTATCTAAATTGGATCTAAGTTACATACCTTGTTTCTGTATCTTTTAATGGCATCACTATCCTCCCAGTCCTGAGCTCAAAACCTCAAGAGTTGTCTTCAACTCTTTTTTCTGTTTAATTAGGGGGTTGGATTGGATTTTTATGATCCCTTCTAGTGCTAAAATTCTATGATTCTCTCTGTAGCAAACCCCATAAACATCCAATCAGCTGCCAAGTATTATCAATTCAATTTTTTCAATGTGTCCTGCACCCATTACCACCTCTCCAAATGTGCTACACCAGAATTCAGGTCCACATTACCCCTTACTAAGACTCCTACAATAATTAACTAACCAGTTTTCCCACTTCCCATTTCTCTCCATCCGTCGTGCTGCTAACAAATTAATATTCCTAATGTATAGAACTGATCATGTTACTTAACCTATCAAAATCCACTGGTCCCTATTAGAAACAGTAATACCTGCCCTACTTACCTCACAGGGTTGTTGTAAGAAAAGTATGTTAAAGCTCCATAGACGTGGGAAGAGTTGTTATTCCATCATAATTTTAGAGCAAGAGGGGACTTTAGAGGTCATCTAGTCCAACTCTCTTATTTTGCCATTAGGGAAAGTGAGACCCAGGGAAGATGAAATGACCTGCCTGAAGTCACAAAAGCCCACAACTGCATTTGCCACTGAGCAACAGAGCTGGGATTTAAATCCAGGCCCTCTGAGTTATTTCAAATTCAAAATATTTTTTTCCATGCCAAACTACTCCTAATTATTAGTGAATAAAATCTAATGTCATTAGCGTGTCAGAGAAGTATCTCCATAATCTTGTGTCAGCTTCTCTTTCTAGTTCTATATCATGCTATTCCTCAAACTATATTATACTACATCTTTTTTATGCACTTCTTGTTTTCATCCAGTCAATTCAGTTGCGTCTAATACTTCATGACCCCATGGACCATACTGTTCATGGGATTTTCTTGGCAAAGATACTGGAGTGGTTTGCCATTTCCTTCACCAGTGAATTAAGACAAACAGATGTTAAGTGATTTGCCAAGGTCATAGAGGTAGCAAACATCTGAAGCCGTATTTGAACTCAGGTCTTCCTGACTCCAGGTCCAGCACCCTATTCACTGCGCCACCTAGGACATCCTTACTGTATTACATTTTGTAGTACAAAGTTAACTATAAAAATATGTGTATACCTCATCTCTACTAAATGGTGAGAATAAGAATTAAAAGAATTGTGTCCTATTTAACTCTATCTCCCTCATGGTTTGGCATAACACTGTGCATATAATAGGTACTTGATTACTGTCCCATTAAATTCTATCTCCGATAGGCTTAAAAATAAGTAAACTTAGGAATCACCAATAAGCACCTCAATGAGAAAATGGAAATTATAAATCATCATTAATTAGGATTCCATTCAATTTACATATTATAACTCAGCTCAGAATAGGATTACATTTCACCCTCTTTTACCTACAGCTCTGTGTATAAGGGGAAATATTTAAGCAAATTCATAGGAAAAGTAAAATGACTAGGCAAATGTTTAAACTACCTAAGAGAATAGCACAAAAATAGTTTTAAAAGACCTGAGAATTAAACATCAATAATACCATCAAATTAGATACTCTAAAATCTGTACTAGGCAACATTTTTTTAAGCATGGTTATTGGAGAGGCTATGTGGTACAGTAGGAAAAAAAAAAACATTAGACTTGTAGTCAGAAGATATATGTATAAATTATGGCTCAGATCCTTACTGGCTGTGAGACCTTACAAAAGTTATTTAACCATTCTGAATAGCAGCTTATTCAACCAGAAAATGACATTTCTTGTACTATCTACTTCATAGGCTGATATAAGGGAATCACATGGATACATGAAATTCTATAGAAATGTATTGTTGTTATATGTATTTCCCCCATAGCCCATTACTATGAGTCATCTTACCTGATCAGTTATGATTTAACCATTGCATAAGTCCTGTATAGAAGCAATGACCCTTGGTTCTACTGGTGGGAATGTTTAGTTCATAATATCAATGTTAAAATCTTTCCAAATTTATCTCCTTTCACTGACCCTCTTCCTCCATTTCCAAATCACAACTGCAATGTAATGCTTGGAACCCTGCACTCAAGTGAGCAAGTGTAAATTCCCCTGCCCATCAACCCCATTTCTATTTTTCATAGAATAAAAGAAAACATTTCATCTCATACGTTACATAGTTACCAACAGCTGATACCTTCCTACATATTTTAAATTTGGGAATTAGAGAGAATTAAAATTGTTTAAAAATGGATTGACACAATACATATCGTGGGGGATAAGTCCATGCATTTCTTTAGTGAGTCCCTGAATTAATTCTTTAAGTCACGCTCTGCCAAGGCATTTTTACTTTTAAAAAGTTCAATCTTTTTTTCCCCCTGCCCTGTAGTGTTTGACTAGGACTTGGAAAATGAGTAAGAAAATGAGCTGGTAAAGTTAAAAAGTTCTGTCAGTGACTCAATATATTAATCTCCTTTCCAGTCAAACTAAAAACACTCTCTTGTTCTCTTAATGGATAACAAAACACTTAGAGTAATTTTTTATAACACAAAAGGCAATGCAGAGGCACACAGCAGGAGTGAGCAAGCTGTATCACATGGAGGGACTCTGAAGAGCAAGAGTGAACCATGAAGAGCTTTGAAGACTAGGAGTAAATGATGTCATCAGAGAAATGTATGAGAAGAAAAGAAAATGTGCCAATCACAATGCAAAGTAGAAAGCTTCATGATTCTAGGTGAAATCAAGGAAGAGCTCTAGCAAGCTCAACCCCATGGGGCAATAATTATGGAAACACATGGCCAGGAGTCATATAAGATGAGCAAGCAAGGATGGGCTGCAGTCTGCATCATTCGCGTAACCTATGCTTCACAAATATCTTCCTCCAATGATGTCTCATCTTAACATGAGTTAAGTTCTCTGGTCAAATAAAGTCAACAAGTATTTACAAGCATACTATGCCAGGCACTGTGATAAGTGTTGGAGATACAAAGAAAGGCAAAACAATTCCTGTCCTCAAAGAGCTTACAGTGCCCACTGGGAGGCAAGATCAGCCAAAAGACTTTATGGATGGACTACACAATGGACTGTGCCTGAAATCTAAAGACGAGCCTGTGTGAATGAGAAGCTTATCACCAAGAAGTTGACCATCCAATGATAACATTTTCTCATTGCTGCCATGTACAAATGTGTGACCCCCTTAGTTAGACATTCTTAACCTGTTTTGAGGGGTTCATGTGCCCCTTTGGCCATCTGATAAAGACTGTGGACCCCTTTTTGGAATAATGTTTTTAAATGCATAGAATACAACAAAGAATTACCCTAAAAAAATTATATTGAAATAATTTTTTTTATTTTAATACAAGAAACTAGTTTAATGACATCAGATTAAGAACTTCTGACCTAAAGAATGTAAGAAGTTTCAGTCTTCATTGGTGGTTGGAATACCTACACAGACTAAATCATAGCCCTTTCTAATTAGAGATATGAAAAAAAATCATAATATATTAGACTAGAGTTGTCAGGAAAATTAAGAGTTCACTAGTTCAATATTCTCCTTTTGTAGATGAGGAATCGGAAGCCCAGAGATATTTAGTGATTTGTCCAAGATCATGTGAGTAATGATTGGTTGTTGTCCTTCATGCTCAAAGGGGACCAAGACAACATCACTATGTCTCAGTCAAGGTACAGCGTGTCTAACTGTGGCTTATCTTTATGAGTTCAAATTTGGCCCTAGATACTTACTATATGTGTGACCCTCGGCAAGTCATTTAACCCTGTTTGCCTCAGTTCTTCATCTGTAAAAATAAAAAGGAAATCGCAAACCACTCCAGTATCTTTGAAAGAAAACTGCAAAATGGGGTCATAAAGAGCTGGATGTGACTGAAACAACCCCAACAACAAAACAACAGCAAAAATTATTACAAGGATCTCACTATATGAGTAATAACTACTAGAAGAAAAGCAAACTGGATTTTGGGTCAGATAATCTGGATTTGAATCTGATCTCTGCCATGTATTATTTACATGACCCTATCATTTAACTTATCTAGGCCTCAGTTATCTCATCTGTAAAACAAGGATTTCAGATTAGGTGGCCTTTCAAGTTTCCTTCTAACTCTAACCTTTATCCTTTAGAAGCTGTTGGCCTTCTAAACCCAGCCTTGGATTACTGTCAACATCTGCTTACTTCCTTTGCTCATATGCCTGTGCTGCTGAATGAAGCTGGGAAAAATCATAAAACCATGCTGATTGGGTCCGCTGCAAGTTACCATAATCTCAATTGCGTCCTTGCTGTGATTGGGCAATCCTTTTATACCTCCCTAATCAATTCACTATCTCACCACAGTGGCCTTCCCAAACCTTCTCAGCCCTCCTCAAGTCTCACACAGCTACCTATCTTGCTCCTCTCAAACCAGAGAACTCTGTTTTATATTTCACTACAAAAAATGAAACTATTGACCAAAAGCTCCCTCTTCTCTCCTATTCCTCATCTCAAATCACTCAATTACCTTCTGCCACTATTTCCTCCTTCACCTATTTCACATGAAGAGGCAGTCTTTCTTCTTGCCAAAGCAAACATCTCTATCTGAGATGCTGTCATCTCTAGAATATTACCTCCCTCTTTTATCACTATGCTCTCATCAATATTAAATCTCTCTTTATCTACTGGCTCCTTCTCTCTTTCTTTCTCTACACACAAACACACACAGAGTATATATGCTCAAATTCCCCACCCTCAAAAAACTCTCACATGATCTTTCCAGCCCTGTCCAGATATCATTCTATGTCTCTCCTCCCTTTTGTGGCTAAACTCTTTGAGAAGGCCTTTGACAGTACTCACTGCCACTTCCTAGAAAACCTCCCCTTCAACACATTGTTTGGAATACCCTTTTTGTTCCCTCAATTCATTAATCTAGTTAGCAGATGGTTTATCTTCTCACCCACCCCTCTACATACAGAGATACCTCATAATATGAAAGCCTTTTTTTGATAGATGACTAACTAATGGCCTCCATAGAAAACCTTCAGTTGAAGAAAAAGAGGAAACACATATACAATATAGATAACAGAGTAGAAAAATTTCTGGACTTGCATATTAGAAAACTGGGTTTCTAAAACCCAGCTCTATAACTCACTACAGTGTAATCTTGGGCCAGTCACTAAACACATCTAGGTCTAAGATCCCTCATCTCTAAACCGGGGGTACAGATGATCTTCAAAGCCCCTTTTAGTTCTAAAGTCTATCATCTCTCCCCTTCACCAAAATTGATTAAAATGATAGATTTCATCCTAGAAGGGACCTCATAGGTAATCTAGTTCAATCCATTCATTCTACAGGAGTAAACTAAGGTTTACAGAAATTAAATGATTTGACCAAAGTCACATATGTATTAAACAGCAGAGCTGGGATTTACACCAAGGTGCCCTGAACCTTTCCACTGAACCATCCTGCCTCTTTACCTTAAGGAGAAAAAACTAAAAGGCCAAAGAAGAACATGCCTCTAAATCTGCAAACAGATACTTATGTTTATGGTACTGTCACCCCGAGCATCCAAGAACATTCTTCTTTTTGGTGGGTCTCATTAGTAAGAATAATAATAAAATTAAAATAATAATTCTAGTTATTAGTGTATATTTATAATGTGTATATAGGTATAGATATATTACTATAAGTCATTTTATTATCATCATTATTCTTCACTGTAGCTCCTATTTCTATAAAGTTTTACAATTTACAAAAGCACTTTCCTCACAGCCACCCTGGAGAAGTCTGGCTAAGTTGAATATGAATAGATTTCTTGTCTGGCTCCAATAAAGCCTTTCTCTGTTGATGAGGTTGTATGCTAATAGTTTCATTGCATTTTGAGACAGCATACCATAAAGACATCCCCACAGAGTTTGTCTGGTAGTCTTTCTTATCACATTTGCCTGCCCAGGGGCAGGAGGGGTTGAGGTGGGAAAGTGGTAGA
The DNA here is from genome assembly GCF_900497805.2 of Vombatus ursinus. NCBI lineage: Eukaryota > Metazoa > Chordata > Mammalia > Diprotodontia > Vombatidae > Vombatus > Vombatus ursinus. The sequence goes on along the minus strand of NW_020954619.1, from coordinate 43,880,548 downwards.
CAAAAAAAAGAGAAGATAACTGGCAACCATCACCTCTTCACCACAAACATGCTGCATTCATTGTCTTTAAATAAAGTGATTAAATAAACTAAAAAAAACTTCATCTATTAGGATACAAATCTGCTAAGTCTTCAGCTGGCCCTGATTTTAAAAAAAATTCTCATATTTTCTAGGATCAGAGAATCTCCAAATTTGAAGGGTTCTCAGTGGTCACCTATTCTAGTCTCTAATCACAATGTACATCTTGTTAAAATAGTTTTAAGTTATCATAGGCTCATATATTTAGAGCTGGATTGAAGTTCTGAGACTAGCCCAACTCCATCAATTAACAGATGAGGAAACTTGTACAAAATACTCTGAAGTATAAGTCAACTCAGGAGAGGTCCTTAGAGATTTGGAAATCAGGGAAAAGGTAGAATTTAAATTGGGCTTAAAGGATCCTAATTATTCTAATAAATATTTCTTTTCTTCAGTCTTAAAAATACTACCTGGAAGATTGTAAAATCATCTTAAAAAGGAGAAAGAACTTCCTTAGGAAGATACAATATATACCAACTAGTAATAACAAAAATATTTTACTAAACAAACTTAATTATTCATTTAAATATTCAGAATTAAGTTGATTCAATTATGTACCATTTCTTTTTTTCTCATTATTATTTTGCTTCTTGTTTTTTACTACTTCTGATCTTAGTTCTGATGACTCAATGGTCTGTACACTAAGAGCTGACTCCCATATTAATAACAAGTATTTTCCTATCCATTAAAATATAATATGTTTTGATTTAGAGGTGCTATTAGCTGCACCTGCCAATTCTTTCCTTGAAGATGTTCATGACATAAACATGTAGAGCTTGAGTATAATCTACAGGACTTAGGTCACTACCCGATTTCAGAGTAAATGACCTCTAAGATTAAAATCATCAGGGCCATGCTTAGAAAAATTAAAACAGTGACTATGTGTAAGATAAGTGTATTACTTGAAGAGGAAAAATGGAAGACTTCGCAGAATCACAAATTTTTAGTTGGAAGGGACTTTAATGGCAATCTAATTTAACTCATACACAAAAGAAATCCCCACTGTGACAAACCCAACAAGTGATCATCCAGTATCTGATTGAAGATATCAGAGGAAATGGAACCCACCACCTCTCCAGTCAACATATTCCACATTTGGACAGTTCAAATTATGATGAAATTTGTTTGTTTTCTGACATCAAACCTTAATTTGCATCTTTGCAACTTCTACCCATAGCTTTTGTCTGCAGATAAGCAGAAGTCTAACCTCTCTTCCAAACAGACCTTCAAATATTTGAAGACAGTTGATTATGTCTCCCCTGAATCTTCTTTCCTCTAGACTAAACATGCCTAATAGCTTCAAAAGATCCTCATATGTTATGCTCTCATGGCCTTTCAATAATCTAATTGCCCTTCTCTAGACTCTAGTTGATCAGGACACTTCATAAAGTATAGTATAAAATGTGAAGATGACTTTAGTCTAGAAGAGATCTGATGAAGGAATCCCTGGCACTATCACCTCCCTATTTCAGGAATATAAGCCCCTCTTAATATAGCCCAAGACAGCACTACCATTTTTGGGTTTCTACATCACATTGCTGACTCATATTGAACTTAAGAGTCCATTAAGATATTTTCCAGAACAAATGCTAATCATGTTTCCCCAGTCTTACACTTTAGAAGTTCATCTTTTTGTAGACAAATAAAAAACTTTACATTTATTCCTATTGAATTTCATCTTCTTAGATTCAGACCAATGGTCTAACCCAGAGGTGGGGTTTTGACTGAATCCAAGTTTCACAGAACAAATCTTTTTATTAAGGGGATGTGTTCTGTGAAGTTTGGATTCAGTCAAAGGGCTGCACTTGAGGACCTAGAGGGTCACTTGTGGTCTTGAGGCCAAAGGTTCCCCACCCCTGCCTAATCTATTTAGATCTTCTTGGATTATCTCTCTTTCACCTGTTTTACCTTCCCCTCCTAGCTTTTTGTCATCTTCATATTTAATTAGTATAACATCTCTGTCTTTATAAAATATTAAAGGGCTAAAGACCAAGCACAGATACCTGGAATACCTCAATGGTGACATCCTGCTATACTGACATAGAAATACTAACAACTGTTCTTTGCATCAAACCATCCAACCAGTTCTGAATACATCTGATTCTGTTACTGTCTAATACATATGTCTTCATCTCTTCCACCAGAGTGGTATAGGATATTATTGTCAAAAGCTTTGCCAAAATCTAGGTAGACTATATTTACAACACTGCTCTCATCAACTAATTTAGTAATACTGTCAATAAAGGAAATGGGGTTAGTCTGGCATGACCTAACATACTGACTCTTTTTTGTAATTGCTGCTCCCCTTTTTTAATTTTCATCAATCATATCTTTAATGATCCATTCTAAATTTTTCAGAAATTGAAGTCAAGGTCCCTGGCCTATAGTCTGGCAATTCCATTCTCTTCACTTTTTTTTTTAAATTAGGTAAACATTTGACCTTTTTCATTCTCATGGTACTTCTTTTGATTTCCATGATATTCAAATGACAGTGGCTCAATCACATATCCCAGTAACTTCCTAACCCAAGAATGAAGTTCATCTGGGTAAGGTGACTTAAATTTATCAAGTACAGTGAGGTGTTCTCTTATTGTCTCAATTTATCTTTGGGATCAACTCTGTTAAGCCATTTTTGTTCTGTCATTTCTAGCATAAACACCACTCTCCTTTGCAGAGAAAACAGAAACCAAATAAGAGTACAGAAACTCTACCTTCTTTCAGTTGTCAATTATCATAATCCTCTCCACCCCAAAGATAAGAGGAGTCGTTCTCTGATCTTTTTTCTCCTAGTACAGCTTTTTTTTGCCCTTAATTTCCCTTACCAGTCTCAGCTTTAGAATTTCTGATACCATTTTTACAATTATACTCAATATACAATTTATACTCACCTTCTATTACATGCCCTTGCTTTCATTTTCTGTACATTTTGTTTTTAAACTAAAGCTGGTTGAAACTTACCATTAATGTGTATCCACATTAATCTCTTCTGCCAAATATCATCTTATCTTCTTTTAGAACTGTTTTTTTTTCAAGTCTTCAGAATTCTTGATATCTCCTGTTCCTCTTAGACTAACTTTGTTTGAAGCATTTTAATCCAGGGGTCCCCGCCTATCTTTTCTTTTGAAATTTAGTACAAACACACACACACACAGACACACACATACACACACACACAAATATTCTCCTTCCTCATCTCCAACTCCTACATTTTCTCAAGCCCCAACTAAAACCTCACCTTCTACAAAAAGCCTTCCATCCATTAATTATTTCCTATTTATACTATAAACAGCTTGTTTGGATGTATTTGTTTGCTTGCTGTCTCTTCCATTAGATTGTGAGCTCTCTGAGGTCAGGGTCTGTTATTTGCTCTTCTATGTATTCCCAGCCCTAGCACAGTGCCTAGCACAGTGGGCACTTAATGCTTATTTATCTGACTGCCAAACTCTAGGATGGAGAGGTCATATCCCCCATAATTTCCACTACCAGCAACCAGTTACTCTGTTGGGGAGAATCAGAAACCGGATTTAAATTTCCCCTTATGAGTACTACCACCCTTGGAAGGGAGAAGTTATCACTAAGGCAAGTCAAAAAGTTATTAGCTGTTCTGTTTGTGGAAGAAAGAGAGCTCTAGCATTTATCTGTTTATCTGAAATCCCTTACTACTGCTACAGCAATGCCTCTGTGCCAATATTTGATCCATTTTCCAAACATCTGTATTCTCTTTATGTCCAAGTGTTCCGATGTATACTCCAAAGACAAAATGAAAAATCATTTCTGTTTCTCTCTCCTCACCCAAATATTCTTCACTGTATCCATCCTGCCTTGTCCTAAATAAAATGGTTGAGAATGCTACTCATGGCCCATTGGTTTTCATTTTTATCATGGGACTATGCTCCACACATATAATAAGCCAGTCATTAAAATGAATCTGCCTTTTAATAAGTATGACTGCCAGCAGTACCCATCAATAAGTCCTTGAATATTGTTATATCAAAACCATGAGGCAAGTAGGTTCACTGGAGTAGAGTGAGAGGAAAGAAATAAGGAAAAAGAATGCCCACAAACATGTGGAAATCTTATTCTCCAAAATCAGCTAATTTTCTCTAGGTCTGTCTCTTCCTCTATTCTAAATCTGCTCATTTGCTTTATTTGCTAGACTATTAATGAATGGCCTGGGCTACTCAGATAAAGCATTTTTCCCTGAGACAGGAGTAGCTTTACATGCCAGGCCTGTGGTCAAATGTTAAGGACTGATTATTATACACAATTCTGACCCAGATTAGCTCTTCCTCCCAGGGCGTAGGGGAAGCTTGCTCTTACATCATTTAAACAGATAAGGGGAAGGCAAGGTCAACTTCAAAGCATGTGTGCAGTACTGATAGGGAAAGATTGCCCAGGACAGATGATTTAAAGGAGTATTACTACTTACTTCAATATTTCAGGGATCTGTGATTCCTTCTGGAACAGATTCTTCCTCCACCTACGCAGATCATAGCTCCTTGATGCCCCAGTATAGACTACACAACTGCCTGATGGCCAAGTTTGGGGAGATAAGCCATTTCAAACTTGGTTCTCAGCCCATGGACAAGAGTCCAGTGCTGAGAGAGCACTGGAAGCTTTTCCAAAGATTCAGCAAGACCTACCAGTGTTTGCTTGCATAGCATTCAAGAGCCCAGGGTCAACTCTATACCAATCAACAAGCATTTTTAAGTGCTTACTGTAAAAAACACTATGGATACAAAGATACAAAGAAAATACAAAAAATTGTCCTTGTCCAAGAGGACTTTATATTCCAAATAAAACTACTGCCCTTGGGACAAATCTGAGGATTTGGTGTTTCAAGTTTTTGTTTCCACATTTTTAAATATAAACTTTATTTTAAAATGTAAAAATCATTCTTAGCTCTGAGGGCCAACCCCACTCCCACCCACATCCTTCCCTCCCCCCCCCCCCACCAAAAAAAAAAAAAACAACAACAAAAACCAAGGCTGTAGTCTGCAGACCTAGTTTAAGGAAGAATTCATTCTACTCCAGGCAATAATTTTGACTTTCATCCTGACCTTTTTCTATAATGCCTCAGAAATCTCTTCACCCAAGGGGATGACTGGAGATCTAGATTTCACACATTTGAAATACCCTCCACCCCTTTGACCCTTCAGTATGATTGACTGGTTTCTCCTAGGAAAGATACTCAGGGCATCCATATCTTCATTCCTCTATAGGCTGCATTTTTAACTTTTTCTAGAATACCTCCCTATGCTGGTTATCTTTATGTTTCTTGACTCCCTTCCAGTTTCCTATTGTGTGTGGTCTTCCTTTGTTAGCATGTAAGCTCCCTGAGAGCAAGTACCCTTTCTTTTTGCTTGGATTTATATTTCCAGCACTTAGCACGGCACCTGGCACTTAATTGTAAGTGCTTAGGAAATGCCTTGATGAAGCATCAGAGGAGGAATTTAGTGGAGACAAGCCATTTAGAGGATCCTATAATTTTGGAAACATAAAAACCTTTAGAATATGTCTAGTCTTAACTATATGATGGTGAGCTCAAGGACACAAACTATCTTTTGCCTTTCTTTTTATTTCCAACCCTTAGCACTATGCCAGGCACATAGTGGGTGTTTAATAAAATGTTTAATGACTAACATTATCTTTCATGTTGCAGTTATTTGTATACATGCCACATCTCCTCTAAAAGCTCTATGAGGGCAGGAACTAGAACTTTTTAACCGTGCCATGGTGCAGCACCATGCACTGAACATTGGGGGCTTTACAATAAAGATCTGACAGTAAAGGTTCAGCTCCTTTACACTTAACATGGAATCTCTCAGAAGTGGGCAGGTTCTCAGGGTCTACCTAAGCCCAACCCATTCCAGAGCAGGAATTGCCTCTACAGTACCCCTGATGAGTGTTTTAAGCAGTCCCTGAATTATGACATCCAGTGCTAGAGGGTTCACAGCCTCCAAAAAATGCCCAGGCCTCTCTAGGGAAGGCTTAATTGTTAGTAGTTTTCCTCAACTAGAATTTCACTCTTCATTCAATTAATATTTGATAATCTAGTACTACTACCACCGTGGGGGCCACACAAAGCATCATGGTACAGTGTATTCAAAAAGCTTGAGTAGCTAGGTGGCTCAGCAGATAAAGTGCCGAGTCTGGAGTCAGGAAGAATCATCTTGGACATCTTTCTGAGTTGAAATCTGGCCTCAGACACTTACTGAGTGACCCTGGATGAGTCACTTGCCCTCTGTATGCCTCAGTTTCCTCATCTGTAGAAACACCATCTACTTCTCAGGGTTGTTGTGAGAATCAAATGAGATAATGATTGTAAGCCTTTAGTCTGTGTGCCTGGCACACAGTTAGTACTATTTAAACATCAGCTATTTTTATTCTAGAATCAGAGAATCCAAGTTCAAATCTTGCTTCAGATGTCTACTATGTAACTTTGGGCAAGTCATTTACCTCATATGTAAATTGGAGAGGTTGGACTAGGGGTCTTCAGAGGTCCCTTTGGGCTCTAAAAGCTATGTTCCTCAGCCCTAAAGCAGTGTCCTGACCTCTTTTGATAGCTTACAAGAGAAATGGACAAAGCATGGGCTAAGTGACAGAGTGAGCACCCAATTTTCCCCATATCTTCCTGTCACCTAATTTCTAAAGCTTTTCTGAGCCCAATCTCTAGAATCCACAAAACCCTAAATGCTGAAGTTTTAAGATCGAAGCAAGTGATTGTGGAACAATATATCCGATTTCGAGCTTCCAAGAAAAGCCTGAGTTTCAGACTAAACTGAGTGTTTGCTATGAACAGTGAGCCTGCATTCAACCTGTGAATCTCCTTTTCATAACTAGTGTCAAAAACATACAGAATGACAGAAAGCAAGGGTATACAAGGCAATGAGCTAGGCATTATACAAAGAAAAATTAACCACCTGTCTCCTGCCCTGAAGTATTTCACTTTTCAAAACAAAATAGGCTCCTCCATCATGTTTATAATAACATAAGCTAAAAACCTCTAATCTGCACTCAGCATTCACATCAGTGTGATGTGGTAGGAAAAGTACTCCATTTAGAGTCAGAGGACCTGGATTCAAATTCCAGTTTTGCTACTGTTGTTGGTGTAGCTGTTCAATTCGTTCAGTCACTCTCTGTGACCCCATTTGGGGTTTTCTGGACAAAGATACTGAAAAGGTTTGCCATTTCCTTCTCCAATTCATTTCACAAATAAGGAAATTGAGGCAAACAGGTTAAGTGACTTGCTCAGGGTCACACAGTTAGTAAGTGTCTGAAGCCAGATTTGAACTCAGAATGATGAGTTTTCCTGATTCCTGGCCCAACACTATCTATTTACTATGCCACCTAACTGCCCCATAGTTTTGCTACTACTTACTACTAAGTATGAGCCCTTGAACAAATTAACTTCCCTTCTTGGAATACTAATTTCTATATGCTATAAAAAAAAACAAAAATTCAGTTACTAGACAAAATCCATTATCTTTGCTTCCTAATTATTGGTATCTATTACTACCATTCTCATCCGCTATCCAGCCAAATACAAGCATCCTATCAGTTCAGTATGTGCTCTACAATGGAGATGCCTAGGTTCAGGGCTTTTGCTAGAGGCTCAGTTCCACACTATGTTGCAATTTTGTCTTTATATCCCAAAAACACTGCCCAGTACACAGTAAGTACTTAATAAATGTGTGTTGAATGATTGTGATTACCCTAACCATGGATGCTTTAAACTGATCAGATCTTTGATCTCTGGTTGCCACTTACCTTGTTACTCACATCCTTAAATTTTCAATATGTAGTAACAACATGCTCTTTTAAATCTCTAATTCCTTACCTTGTATGTCTTCTCACCTTTGATAACTATATTCCTGTCCTATGTCTGGTTATTCTAGTCGCCACATCTTCCTGGTGTCCTCAGTGCCACTATCTTCACCCCAGAAGACACCAAGAAAGAGGAAAGGGAAGAAGGGTAGACAATGAATGGAGATGATGGGAAGTACGATGAAACAGAGAAGGAAAATGGAAAGCAAGGAGGAGTCTATATACAAAACAGGAAGCCTGGAGGGCCCCCATGCATCTGAAGGAAGGTGAGAATGTTTCTGCCTGAATTCACTGGGCAACATGCCATTACTCATTTATTTTACCACAACCTTCCCTGTCTCAATTCCTAGGAACACTAAACATTTTATTTTTTGTGTGAGAAGACAACATAAAAATGTAATTAGAAAAAAAGTGATAGCTTGAGAATACTTATTAGCTATGTGAAATTGAGTAAATCACTTAATTTGCCTGATCTGCTCCTCAATTTTCAAAGTGGAGATAATACCACCCACCTACCCTATCAACCTGACTGGTTATGTGAGGAAAGAACTTTGTAGAATATAAAACACCATGCAAGCAAAGATGTAGTAATTATTATTATAAGACCACAATGGCAAGGCTCTCCAAGAACCAAGAAGACAGAAAGACTACCTCACTCCCATTCACAAATGATTATGTTTAACTTGCCAGTGCCCAATGATTATGAATATGCCCATATTTAAGAATATGAATTTTCCAAACCCTGACTAGCTAGCTCTGAAAGTTTTAATGGAAGTCCTCATTTCACTTCACTGGCTTAGCATTTATTCTACTCCAAAACACACATTCCAGGACAGGTATCCCAAAGCAGAAGCTTCAAATTTTATTTTCCTCATTTATGCCCATGTTTATTTGTTTCTGTCTGCTCTGAAGCACCACAAGGCACATCCAGTCCCCAAAGCAAACTTTCAAATGTCCCCAAAAAGAAGATGTCTTCAACACAAAAACATCAGATACTTGTTTTTTTTTTTTAAATGTGCAAATAACAAAGCAAGGTGGACTAAAAGAAATACAAAACCATTCACAAAAAACTTATTCCTCATAGAGAGGATATAATTCTCATTAGATTGGATGCTCCTTGAGGGCAGAGACTGTCTTTTGCCTCTTTTTGTATTACTAGTGCTTAGCACAGGGCTTGGCACATTGTAAATGTTTAATAAATCTTTACTGATTAATTGATTACAAGGGTTATATTAACTAATTCTGATTCTTCAACTATTAAATCAGACGACCTTGTGGTGTAGGGGTAAGTGTTCTATTTGGGTTCAACAAGATGAATTTTAATCTCCTTTTCAATTCTAAAATTTTAAGACAAAAATAAATGTATCATCTTAACTACACTGGGTAGCAGAGGTTGCCTCAACAAGCAGATCATCATTTTTGCAAGGGAATCTTTATTTAGAAAAATCATCAACTCTAGGATGTTGTCAATCTGGCCCGAGCTTACCTCTGCTGACTTCAAATCTTCTAAAGGCTGTTGTCACTTGGAAGAGGATGTCCCCTGGAAGACTTGTTCTGTTTGGCCCCACAGGGCAACACTAGAAGCAAAGGATGGAAGTTGCACATGGTTCCAATTTCAGTTTATTTCTATTCTTGATAGAGAAATCTTTACATAAATTCTTATGCATTGATTAATCTCTTAATGACACACAGCTTCAAGTGGAAAAAGTGCACTGCAGATGTACTTACTAAATCATGATACTCATTTTTCAAGCCTATTCACAAATTATGCAGTTTGGGTTGTTGTAGAAATTCACCTAATAAACTGATATGTTCCTTAAAGGCAAGGTTATTTTTGCCAAGCCATTGTGAAAGTATTCCATTTTTCTACAAATGGGCTCCAGAGTCACTAAAAGTATTCATTTGGAAGATTTTTTTTAAACTGGCTTAAAGATTCTACTTCTAACCTTTTCAAATGTGAAGATATGAGGATTTTTACACATGACATACTTTCAGCAATAAAACCACATAGTGATGGAAACATTTCCTAAAATTCCTTTTCAAGGTGCTCTCTCCAAAGTACTAATTTCTTTCAAAAAGTTGTTACTTTCACTTATTGTTAAAATATCTTCTTCATCTGATAATCACCTTTGATATCCTATATGAGAAATTAACATAGGAATGTAACACCAAAAAGTCATTTCCCATTAGATAAATTGTCAACATATACGAATAAATAGCTGTCAAAGGAACAAAAAATACAAGATCTTAACAACCATTTGACAGATTACTCCAAATTACTAATAAGAAAAAAAAAACAAATAAAAACAATTCTTGAGAATTGACATCACATCCACAAAAGTGGCCAAGATGACAAATAATGGAAATACTTAGAGAGAGGTTATAGAAATATAGGCACACATTCACTTCTGATGGAGCTAAAAATTTGTTCATCTGTTCTGGAAAGCAATTTAGAATTATTCTAAGGAAGTGACTAAACATTCCATATTCTTTGACCCAGAGACCCTAATATTAGACACATAACCCAACCAGGCAGCTTGGTGGCACAATGCATAGAGTACTATACTCAAAGACAGGAAAATCTGAATATTAATGTTGCCTCACAATCTTTACTAGCTGTGTGAACATGGGCAAATCATAGGATCACATGATCATAGATTTAGAGTTGGAAGGGACCTCAGAGGCCACGGAATCCAATTTCCCTCTTTTATATATGAGAGGAAAGGTCACATATTTAAAAAGTGTTTGAGGTAAGATTTGAACCCAGATCTTCCTACTCCAAGTCCATCATTTGATCCACTATTATCACACATTTCTCAACCTTAACTAGTGAAATGGGGATAATAATGGCATCTATCTCACTGGGTAGTTGTGAAGATCAAATGAAATAATATGTGTAAAGCACCTTCCGAATCTTAAAGTGCTACAGAAATATTTGGCATTGGTATAAGGAGGGGAAAATAACTACCCACCAAGATATTTATAGCAGCAAGTTTACAGTGGAAACAAAATAGATGTCTAACAATGAGGAAAGAGCCAAAGAAATTTTGGTACATGAATATATGACTATCATAGTGCCATAAAAAATGGCACATATAAAGGATAAAGAAAAAGATAGGAAGACTTACATGAAATGATGCAAAGTGAAGCAAACAGAACCTGGAAAACAATATTCACAACTAAACCAGTAAATATAAACAGCATGAGCAGAATGTTAAAGAGGGTAAACAGATAAAAAGGGTGTACTTCTCTCCCTTCCTTGAAGAGGGAGGTAACTATGGATAAGGAATACCATATAAACTGTGGAATTTAACCAATAATAGTGGATAGTTATGCTGGACTCCTTTGTCTCCCTCTTTTTCATTCTTTGTTATAAAGGATAGCTGGGGGAAAGGAGGAGTCAAAGGAATTGAAATTTTTAAAATTAAGTGATCTTTACCTTGAAGGGATAAATTAAGTATTATCTACTGGATATTATACTATTGACAGTCATTTTTCATCACAGAAAAGTTCAACAAAAGATACTTATCTTTTTGTTAAAATAAAATACCTAACATCTTTAAATTCAAAAGTTCTTTTAAGCACTTTGTCAGAAAATAACCATTGAATCCTCTGTTTGGGGAAAATTGGCACATGTAATCTTTTGGGAATAAAGGTTTCTGGGAAGATTTTTGTTTGTTGGTTTTTAGTAGCACTGGCCAAAAATATACTCCACTATAAAGTATACATTTTTTCCAATACTTTTATCTAGGAACAAATGTTTCTTGCAGGATACTGCATATCTCTTCTCCTATCTTTTTTTCAAATATGTTTCTTATTTTTCCTGTGACTTGCTTCATTAAATCAAACATTTCAGCTAAGTCTGAAGATGCCAAAAATAAACATGTAAATCTCTCAAAGATGCATATGGATCTGTGATCCTATTGCCATATATGTTCCATCCATTGATCCGAACATCAACACTAAACATTTATTAAGTGCTCTCTAAGTGTCAGACACTCTACAACACAGAGGACACAAAACAAAGATAAAAACAGTCCCTGTCCTCAAGCAGCTCATTTTCTCCTTTCAGGGGAGATAAGTACAAAGGTATATAAGATTACATAAAATTAATACAAGGAAGTTTGGGGAGGGAGGGCACTAACAGCTGGGGGGATCAGGAAGGGCTTCCTGTAAAAAGAAGGTAGTACTAAGGCTTGGTGTGAAGGAAACTAGGTATTCTAAGGGACAGAGGTGAGGAATCAGTAAATGCCAGGCACGGAGGAAATCTAGTACAGAGGCACAGATGGTATGTCATATGTGAAGAACAGAAAGGTCAATTTGTACAGTACAGGAGGGAGAATAATATACATGATAAAGCTAGAAAGATTAGGGCTAGGTTATAGAGTACTGCATAATGCCAAAAAGTTTCTATTTCTTCCTAGAATCAATAGGGAGCAACTAGAGTTTATTTAGTAAGATAGTAAAATGGTCACACCTATGAATTAAGAAAATCATTTTGGCAGCTATATAAAGGTTGGATTAGAAGGAGAAGAAAAATAAGGTGGGGGGATCGATAAAGAGACTATAATAGTCTATGAGAGAAGTGTTGAGGGACTTAACTAGGCTAATGGCCATTTGAAAGGACAGAGAGATGCAAGAGATGCTGTGGAAACAAAAATAATAAAATTTGGCAAATGATGAGATACATGGGGGACGTAACAAGTCTGGGATAAGGATGCCAAGGTTGCAAACCTGGGTGACTAGAAGGATGGTAGTGCCTTGGACATTAAATGCTGAGGGACTTTGGAAGAACTGTGGATTTAGAGGGAAAGATTTTGAGTTCTGCACTGCAGATCACAACCCTATCCATGCCTGTTTATCCTATGTGACTCACTCTGGACCATGGGAAGTGAAAGGGGTGCACCGCCACTAGGTGATCTGGATAATGGGATTTAGATATCCTGGAGGATAGACAGGATTTTCTCAATTGCATCTGCACAGCTATTGTTACTATCTAGGTTGTAGATAACTTATGATCTTCTCCAAGTACTGATACCTGATGCAAAAGGGGAATTTGAGAGCTTGTGAAATTAAGATGGAAGGGGGAATAATAGGGAAAAAATAATAGGTGAATGATATGGATCTATGATGGAAACATGCCCCCATGAGCAGCTATCACAAGGAGGATGAGAGGTAAGCCTTCTTCCAGTCCTTAAAGTGAAAGACTGTGCACACTCTGGGGTCATCTCAATATATACCCCATACTTTGAAAACTGATTTATGACATCAGAGTACCTAGGAATGGGTAAAGGCCACCTTCTAATTAAATGGTCCAGTGGCTCTAAAACTGGATTTAAGGATAAAAATGTAAGAAAAATAACAAATAGGAGAAAATGGAAAAGATTTGAAAAAAAAAAAACACATTTTAACAAACTATTTTCTCCATCAAGGATAGTGTAAACACACACACATACACACACACACACACACACTTGAGTCCTAATATCACAGTACCCAAATGTGCTCAGAGAGGAGATACAGAGAGTACTAAAAAGGACAAAGATGGGAAAAGCAACAGGAAGGACCAATTCTATGTAATGGAGATCCACCCTAGAGATGATACAATTCTAAGAACCTGGAGGGACTAATATATATGATACACGAAGGCTATGAAGGAATTCAGACATTATTAATACTGACAAAAGGTAATTGACAGATCATTAATTAACTAACTAGCTATATGCCTACTCTCCCATCTGTACAAAATCTTTATTAATACAGATTGAGGGCCTCCTCAATGAGGGTACTAGTAAGGAATAAGCAGGCTTTCCAATTAATTTTCAACAATGGTCCACATCTTTACCATTTCACAATTAACTAAAAGATTCAGAGACTTCATTGTGCTTATTGTTTGATTACAAAAAGGCATTTGATCCCACAGAACAAAGTGCCATTTACATGTTCTTTTACAACAAGGTGCCTCCTATCCATAGACAAAAAGATTCCTTGGAAGATATAAGGATAGAAATAACCCTGTTCAATGACCGTCTGTTAATTAGTGGAGATATAAAACAAGGAGTTATATGCTCCCCCAAATCACCACTGTGACTAAGGAGATCCATCTCTGAGCCCAAGTCAAAGAGGGGCTGTCTCTGGATAGTGGGGTTCACCAGATGCTTCAGCTAGCAGATGACATTCTACTGACTCCACCAAGCCCCAAGTTACTACAGAGTGTCCTGGAAGGGATCTATAATCACTCAAAGGAGTTTGGCCTTCCATCTACATGGGAAATACTAAGTGGATGAAGAATATCTATTACTCAGATTTCAACGATAACATTTTACCAATTTTGGTATGTTAGTGAGACATGTAATAGCACTTCCTCTGAACAATTAAAAACAGGTATCATACAAAGGGCAATAGAGAGAAGACACATGGTGGATGTAAGCAAGCTACAACCAAAAAAAAAAATGAGAAACTCCAAAGAACAGGAGCAAAAGGTATCATTAAGGTATTGAACAGTCGAAGGATGACAAATAGACAACCATAGTGCCTCACTGGAATCTTTGCAATGTTGGAAGAAGTCTTTCAGCATGTTGGATGGTCCCCATTTGAAGAACTTTTAGGAAGACTTCTATAAAAGCCACATAATAGGAACAGACATTAATGAGTTTTGATCTCTATAGTGACAGGAAAATTTAAATTAAGATCACAGATTCAACTGAGTAATTGAGCCTGTACTGATTTTGGAATCAACAAATATTGACAAGTAAGGCTATTTGAGGCCCTAAAAAAAGGGGGGGAGGAGGCTGAGGGGCAGCTAGGTGGTACACTGAATAGAGATGGAGTCAGGAGGATTCTAGTTCAAATCGGCCTCAGACACATAACACTCACCAGCTGTGTATAACTCTGGGCAAGTCAGTTAACCCCAATTGCCTCACCAAAAAAATAAAAAGAGAGACTGGCAGGAAAGTTTTTGTGTAGGAGTATCCAAACTAACTTATGAATGGAGTTGCTATTTGTTTTTTCAGCAGCCTTGACGGCTTTAGGGGAAGGATCTGGAAACAAGAAGGAAGACTGTTAAGTCACAGATTGTGAAAAAGGAGAAGGTGCAAAGGAGTTCTTACTGAGAACACTGGAAAAACACAAAGGGCACACAATAGAGGCAAACACTTTATGACTTAGCAGAAGTGGGGAACCTGCGACCTCAAGACCACATATAGCCTTCTAGGGCCTGGGTGCAGCCTTTTGACTGAGTCCAAGTTTTACAGAACAAATCCTTTTATTAAGGAGATTTGTTCTATGAAGTTTGGATTCAGTTCAAAGGGCCATACTTGACGACCTAGGGAGGCACATGTGGCCCCAAGACCACAGGTTCCCCACCTCTGGCTTAGGGCAAGTCATTTGGCCTTTCTCTTCCTGTTTCTTCATCTGTGAAATGGCCAGGAGACAGTCTTAAATAGCACAAAGAACACTAGAGTAGATACAGATCTGGCTCTATCATTAATAAGTTGCAAAACTTTGGGCAGATCATTTCCCCCAAGGCCTCATTTTCCTATTCTATAAAATTAGGAAATTAGTGGTCCTTTCTAGTGCACTGAGATTCTACGACATAGTTATCAGTTACGGGGAGAGGCAAAACTACTTCCTGATCTGGTATATCTAGGATTCAGAATTAAGAACACTGGGGGATACTATCTGATAAGGAGTAAGTCTTTCTTACACAAGATTCTGGTTCTCATGCAGTAAGAAAAATAACACTTTAACTAAGACCTTCCCATCCTGCTCCATTATACATACAAAGACAATAGAAAAGCAAAGAGTATCATCCTAATTCAATTCCTGTGGACTGTTACAAAAAACACAGTATTTCAGTGTTAAAAGGGCTGTCAAAGGTCATCTAGTATAACCTATTTCTGAGTAAGAATTCCCTCTATAACATACAGGAGAGTTACCACGTTTTGTTTTGTTTATGTTTTTGTTTTTGTTTTCTTTGCTTAAAGACTTCCAGGGAAGGGAAACCCACTACCTCTGGAAGCAATGCATTCCACTTTAGGACAGCTCTAATCACTAAGAAGATTTTTCCTAAATCAAGATTAAATTTATATACTTCAACTTCTACCCACTAGCTCCTAATTCTGCCCTCTGGGGCCATATAAAACAAGTCCAATTCACTTCCACATGAAATCCCTAAAATCCTTTAAGATGGTTAAACTACCACCCTCCTCCACTACAAGTCTTTTTTTCTCCAAGATAAACATCCTCAGTTCCTTCAAACAATTATTATGTGTAGGACCTTTCCAATCCAATCTTCACCTAAATGCTCTAGGGTTTATCAATGCTCCTTCCTAAAATGTGGTGCCCAGAACTGAACACAATACTTCTGATGTGGTGTAACCAGGGAAGCACAGAACAGTACTATTAAATCCCTGACACAAGACACTATGCAGTCTAAGATCCTGTTACATTTCTTGGCTGCCACATCTCACATACAGGCAGTTGCCAACTTGTAGATGGGCTACAGTCCAAAGGTTTATCTTACATTGTTATTTGGGACTTATCTTCTCATAGGAAAAAAATAGTCATAAAGGGTGGTTAGGTTCCCAAGCCAACATCAATAGCCAATTAAACCTATAGTATGGCTGGACTACAGAATCTAAGTGCTCCTGGGAAGCAGCTCTCCAATTGTGGTCTTTGATGCACTATTTGTAGGAGCAGGTGTTTCCAAGTCAGGTGTTCATAAATCATTTCTATTTTTGTTGCCCCAGCACAGAGCACAGTGTCTGGTACATAGTAGGGCTTAATTAAAAAAAAAAAAGTATGTTCTTTTCTTTAGACCAGACTGGTGTTCTCACTGGTATATGGAAGAGCCAATAAGAAAAGTCTCTCTACCAATACAGATCAGAACCTGTTCAGCAATGGAAAAGTCTTACAGGGCCACTTGGCTACAATGAGGAGTAAAGTGATTTGCCCCACATCACACAACCATTATGTGTCAGCTCTAATGCTAGTTCTCTATCCTCTATAGAACACTGCCTCTCAAATTAATATTAGCTGGTAAATAATTACTCACATTTACAGCACAATTAGGTTGGCAAAACACATTCTTCACAAACACTCTTGCAAAAGACAGAGTTGGTGATACTAGATTAGGCCCATTTTACAGATAACTAAGGTGGAGAAGTTAGCAACATCAAGTGACTTAGCCAAAGTTACATAGCTAGCAAGGGTCTTAGCTAGAATTTAGGCCATTCTTCTGGTTTCAAGGCCAGCATTCTTTCCTCTACCATCCAGCCTCAAGAAACAGTCTCTGGCAGGAAAGGGTTTGTGGTAAAAATTGTGACTGTTCAGTGTCTGAGTGGATACCCTTGAGTATATACAGAGTGGGAACATTTAGAGCTCCCTGGATACATATCCTTGTACCAGCCCATATGGGTCTCACACTTTCCCATGTCCCTCTCTCACCACTCTTTGCCTCCCACCTTTCAAAGTCTCTCTGTTTCATAATTGTCTTCTTTAGAAATTTAATGACTTGACACCGAGGTTAGGGGTGAAGAGGAAGAAGGGACAATGCAAGGAAGGCAGTTCAAAGGTACACAGCCTCTAGACCAAAAACAGGAGGGAAAAAAAACCCCTGCAAAACCAGCTGTTTAAGCTGGATTTTATTACCATTCAAGATACTTTTAGGAAATAGGGCTCTTCTTGCTTCACTGCTTCCATGCACTGAAAGCACTGGCCACCTTGTTGTCCCCTACACGTAACATTCTATCTCCCAGTTCATTGACTTTGTATCAAATCCCATCCCCCAAATGACCTTGTATTTATTTTGTGTGTATACATTTATATATGTATATATACATGTATGTGTATATATGTAATATATATTTATATGTATGTATTATCTCTCCTGACACAAGGCATAAACTTGTGGAGAGCAAGAACTGTTTCATCTCTTTCATCTCTATATTTGTATATACAAATATACCTAGTGATAAGCTGGTAATAGCTGCAGAATAAATGATTAGATGACATTAATTGTTGATTAACAAGCTATTTATAAGAGCCACCAAAGCATTTCTACCAACAAGGTTTGGAAATTTGATTTTTGAGGAAGTGTCCCTCTCCCGATTTCTAGAGGGCATTTATATGATAGATTTGATACTTTTCTAGTGGCCCTAAGGCAAAGGTTCTTAACCTAAGGCTCCTGAAGGTAGTGGTGGGTTTTTGGTAATATGTTGAAACTATATATGTGTGTGTGTGTATGTGTATGTGTGTGTGTGTATGTGTATGTGTGTGTGCGTGTGTATACATGTGTGTATTCGTCCATGTATATGTATACATGTATATGTATGTATGTATATATTATATATTTCAAAATAATTGGTTTTCTTTTTATCCTATGTACTTTATTTTTTGTTTTTAAAAACATTATTACCAGGAGAGATCTGTAGGCTTCACCAGAATGCCTATGGAGCAGTCTATAGGAACACACACAAGCACAGGCACATACAAAGGTCAAGAACTCTTGCCCTTGGGCTTAGTCTTAGAGGAAAATACATTTTTAAAAAGGAAAAGGAACTCTCTTGCACACAATTTTTTTCAAGTACTCATCACTAGAACTCTCCTTTTTCTCCAAGTTCTTAGATTAAAATATAGAAAAATATTACATCTTTTGTGGATAATTTATCCCTCTGGCCAGAAAAGAAATGTTCATCTTTTTAAGACTTACAAATATGTAAGCAGCTAGTTAGTAGTTCAGCAATAGAGCCCCACCTAGAAGACAGAATCATAGAAACAGTATTTTTTTAAGAGCTGAAAAGGATTTTAAGAACATCATCTAATCCAAACTCATCATTTCACTGAGGAAGAAAATGAGGCCCAGAGAAAGGAGTTACTGCTCAAGGTCATAGAGCTAGTTCTTTAAAGAAATGCCTTTGTCCATCTGCCCCCATTTTAAATTAATTAAATTAATTAAATTAATTTTGCTTTTTTTATTAAGAAGTTATTCATGTATTTGCAAGGAAGCATGCTGTACTTGAAACCAAGAAGACCTAAGTTTAAATCCATCTATCTTTCTACTAATTTATAGATGAAGGGAATCACAGTAAATCACAGATCCTTGATATATTCACATTTTCAGAAATGATAAAATAAAGGAGGAAGAAGAGACTCCCAGGACTAATTCCCACAAATGATTTTTCCCCTAGTCCTGCATAAAGAAGGCACCTTTACATAAATTACCTATTTCGGTTTCAAGAAACTGGATGAAGGATTATAACATGGGTGTGGATTATATAAGGCTTATATTGCCTAGAACTCTATAGTTTTCCAACCCTTGGCAAAATGAGAGAGGTTTCTACCTAACCATTTTTATACCTAACATTAAAATCTCCCTTAAGCAGAACTCATTATCAACCCAGGGAAATCCTCAGGAGTATGAGATATTATAGAAAGAATATTTGAAACAGTCCAACTGGGCCAAATCATTAAGAAGGCAAGTGAAACAGCCTAACTAGAAGGGGCTGAAAGAGAATCATAGGAGTCAAGAGATATGAATTCTAGTCTTGATCCTGCCACTAAAAAGAGGAATACCTCAAGCAAGTCCCCTCCCCTCCCTGGGTTTCTCATCTGTAAAACACACATAATAATAATACTTACAGTACCTACCTTGAAGAAGAACCATTCTGAGAAAAACAGCTCTTAGTAAATATTAAAGTGCTTCAGAAAATGTGAGCTACTATATTATTATTAGATCATATCTAAAATAGCTTCTAGCCCTAACATTCTATGATTCTATTTTTATGACTATTCTAATCCTTATTATAGTGCTAGAATCAAATAATGTTAGAGCTCAAAGAGTGAAGTGTTACGTCATGCTGTTCCCCTATCCTATAGTAAGGTTGTGAGCTCAAGCCCCTTTAGAAGAAAGAGATAAGATGTATGGTTTGGTCCAAGAACCAAATATCTTTACAGTCGAGGAAGACACTCAACTGGGATTCAGTTATCGAGCCTTTAATAAGTGCCTACTAGCACTGGGCCTTGGGAGCACAAAGACAAAATTAAATAGTTCCCAGTCTAGCCTCTGTGGAATGAATGAAAGGAACCTTTCAGCCAAAGGATTGTGGTGAGGGGTCACCTCTCCACTACCCGGACATAACCTCTTCTCAAAATGCATTATCACTCTCCTTCAGATCTACAAGCAACACAGCCGCAATCCCCTCCAACCTCCAACCCATCACCCCCATGGTGACCCGCCATGTCTGGAATGCAGGCAACAGCTAGCCCAGTTCTCTGAGAGTCAAGAGCTGGGTTTTGATTATTTATTGGCAAATTCATGCACAGAGAGGGAAGATGGGCCAAGGAAAAGGTTAGTAGGGTGGGGATGGAAGCAGCAGCTGTCACGACTGGGAAGAGCTAAGCTGCACAAACCCTCTAAATGTTGAGAGAAGAGGAGAAACGCAATCCACCAACCTTGACCTTCTCTTCCCAGCTCCCACTGTCTTTCCCAGATGAACCTGACCCAAACAATCCCCTGTCCCCCCCAACCCCACACTAACCCTCCCCAAATCCAAACCTATTCCTGGTCTTCGGAACAGGTGGGAAAAAGAACTTGGGGATCAAGGAGTAGCCAGATGCAAAAAGCTCAGGTCTGTTCCAATCTCCCACCTACCCACCCCCGCCCATCAGCGACAGACAGAGCCCCCGAAGCAAAAAAAAGAAGAAAAAAAGGGTGGGGGAGTGTTTTGCAAACTGGTAAAGGGCGGGGAGGGAGAGGAGGCTGGGGGTGAGGGGGAAAGGAGGCTATAAATGCATTAACAATTCAGTTGAAACAAGATGCCCTGGCCGTTAGACTCACCCCCACCCGCCACGCCAGTCCCTTCAAAGGTCAGACAGCTGGCCCCAGGCTTCCACAGAATCCTCTCAACCCCCTTCCTCCCTCCACCGTTCCTCGCCGTCTGCACAAATATACAAACCAGCTCTCAGGGCAGTCAAGGCCAAGGGCAAACGCTCCCTGCCTGCCCGCCCGCCTGGCTGCCAGTAGACAGAGGAGTTGTCAGCCGCGGCGGGAGCAGATCCCCGAGAGTCGCCGCGGGGACAGCCAGGCTCCGCCAAGCAGGAGCGACATCGCCCCGCTCCCTCGGCTTCTGCTCTGGATGCGACAGAGCAAGCCATCACAGAGGCAGGCGGGCGGGCGGGCAGCAAGACTGACGGACGGGCTCCCTCCTCCTCCTCCTCCTCCTCCTCCTCCTTCTCTTCCTCCTCCTCCTCCTCCCCAGAATCCTTCCCCGAAGGCGTCCGCACTGCGCATACAAAGGGGGTCTGAGCCGCGGCTCCTTCTTTTACCTGGGTGTTTGCCGCAGTTCTGCCGTGGCGGGCACGGGCACGGGCACGGGCACGGCCTCCTCGGGGCTGCGCAGTCTCCTGCCTCTGTCTCTCTCTCTCTCCCTCCCGAGCGGACACTGCAGCAGCTGCAGCTCCCGCCGCTGCCGCCGCCGCCGCCCCTCCTCCGGGCACCGACCGCTCCCCACGCCCCCCTGCTCCCAGCCCGCGCCCTGCCCAGCTCGCGCAGGCCCGGGCTCTGGGGCTCAGCCGCGCGCCGCTGCAAGGTCTGACTTGGGTTGTCTGCAGTGGCTTCTCTTTATTGCACCGTGGGCTCCCCCCCACCCCCCGCCTCCTTCCACCTCCACCCCAGCCCCTAAAATGCTAGTGGGGAGGGGGGGCGGAGGGTTGAGAAGGTGGGGGAATGAATGAAAGGGAAGAGGAGAGGGACAAGAAGCTGCTAATCTGAGCACAAAGACGCCATAAAGCGTCTGTGGGTTTGCTGCAGCATTTGCCTTTGAAGACCACCGCCTGGCCCCCACCCCTTAGCAGCGCGAGAGCAGCTCCCTCTGCTGACCGAAGGGACGAAGTACCAACTCGGAGAAAGCATCCATTCCCAATCAAGCTTCCCCTCTCCTCTTACCTTTCTGAGCTAAACTGGCCCTTCCGTAAAGAAAATCATGGGATCTAGGACTGGAATCCTAATCCATCCCCCTTTAAGTGTAAAGAGAGCTAAACCTGGATTTAGATCCTGATTCCCACACTTGCTTTTGGGCTTTGGCCATATAATGTACTTAGTATTGGATATGGAGTTGGAGGCCTGGGTTAGAATCTAGGTTCTTCATTTACCATTCCAATGACCTTAAACAAGGCATTGGGATAACGATTCTTGAGCTGCCTTTCCCCATTAAAAACCCTCGGCTTCTGGTAGGGAAATACTCCAGAAATTTGTCTTCTGGCTCCACACGTCATTTTTGATGACTCAGATCCATCTCATTTGGCCATCATTTCTCTAGCAATGACAAGAAAGGAGCAGTTGAAATGGTAATAATGAATCACAAAATGTCAGAGCTGGAAAAGGTCATCTGGCTCAACCTCTTCATTTTAAAGAGAATAATAATAATAATAATAGCTAACATTTATCTATCATTTTAAGGTCAATCAGTCAACAAGCATTTATTGAACACTTACCATGTGCCAAGTAGCAAAGCACATGATCTATATTATCTCATCGGATCAGTGAAGGCAGCTGACTCCAAAGGTAGAAAGTGATTTTTGAAAGGTCACATAGAAAGTCAGTGTCAGCAGAGGTAGGACCAGTAAAGCAACTTCTAACTCCTAGTGGAAGTCTGCTTTCACTGTACCATTCTGCATTTCCGTAGTGACTTAGCTATTTAGATGGATTCATAATTTCCTTGAAGTAACAACTATGCCATTCTTCTGCTCAAGAAGTCTTCCTGGCTCACTATGCCCTTTACAAATTGACTATACCCTGTCTCTCCAGGCTAATTACAC
This sequence comes from Vombatus ursinus, assembly GCF_900497805.2. Classification (NCBI taxonomy): domain Eukaryota; kingdom Metazoa; phylum Chordata; class Mammalia; order Diprotodontia; family Vombatidae; genus Vombatus; species Vombatus ursinus. The sequence goes on along the minus strand of NW_020954619.1, from coordinate 43,857,826 downwards.
ATTGCTGATCCCCAAATACTCTACCTGTTCTTCACCAGGTTGGCGTATTTGCTGTTCCCCATACACAATACTTTACCTCCCATCCCCATACTTTTGAATTGGCTCTATCCCAACAAGTGGAATGTTCCCCTTCTACACATCTTCCTCCTCATACTCTGGGCACTCTTTCAAGAGGCCATTCCTGATTTTCACAGTTGTTAAGGACCGAACTCTTCTCCACCCTCACTGTGTATTTATTTTGTACATATCTTCTGTTACCTATCTGGAAACTGAATCTATTCCCCTTTTTTGATGGGGTTTAACTAACAGTCTCTAAGTTCTCTTCTGATACTACATCCTATCATACCTATGAAATCTCTGCTCCATGAATACAGGGACTGGCTCACTTTTATATTTGTATCCTAGTGCAAAAACAAATAAGCAAAAACAACTTCCTTTTTGTCCTGACCTGTGATTTCATTGGCATAGAAAACTCCCGGTAAGAAAATTCTCTCCACCGCTGAAGACCAGCAACTAGTCTAACACTTAAAACCATAGGCATTTTGCTTGGGGTATGAGGATACTAAGTGGATTACGTAGGGTCCTCCAGCCAGTATGCATCAGAAGTTAAATTCAAACACAAGCCTTTTTGACTTGTAGACTGGCTTTCTATTCCCCAACCAGCCTGCCTCTTATTGGACACAAAAGGCATTGAATAAATGCTAGTTAATTGATTGATTTCTTAATTGGTTGATTTCTTCATTGATACCTTCATTGAGGTAGCTCTCAAGCTATCCATTCCTTCCCATCTTGTGCTATTTATTTTTGGATTCTTATCATCAAATGAGGCAATGAAAAGCAGCATAAATAGTGTGGTATTTTGAGTCAGAAAATCTCAGTTTGAATCCCAGCTCTAATATTTATAACTTATTTGATTTAGGGGGCAAGTTACAGAACATCTCTGGGCCTAAATTTCCTCATTTATAAAATGATAGAACTTAACTAAATGGTCTCTAAGGTCTCCTTCAGGTCCAAGTCATGACCCTTATGAAATCCTCTAGTGAAGCTCTCCCCAAGTGCTGCAGACCTTCCTCTGATTCTTTTACTATGCAGAAAATATCATTAGAATATCCTGTGCTCTGGCTACATGACTGAGCAGTGTCCTATTACAGTCATAATTGTCCTTGATAAATCTGCCATGTTGATCTTTGTAGATCTTCTGCTAAAGCCTGCTCACCTCCTGCTTGTGTCTTGCCATTCATTGATTTTCAGTCCCTTTGTAATTTAATATAATATGAGATCATACTATTCCAGAATTTGTAGTCATACAGAATCACTAGAGAATCACCATGTTAAAGAAATGTACTTTGGCAGAAGTGAGAAGTTTGGAATAACCACAAGCCCTAGCTCCTATTCAGTTTGGGGCTTAGCTCATGGTTCATCTTCCAAGTCTGTGAAAGATACAGATACAAAAATCCTATTAAAGAAAGTATGGCTTTGGGGAAAGAGCACTGTGCTTAAAAGTCAAAAGATCTTCCAAGTCTTGGCTGTAACACTGAGAAGCCATATTCATGTCTTTTAACTCCTCTCTTCCTGCCCATGTGATGATAAGGATGCTTGTATTACCTATTTCCTAGTCCATAAGCACAAGAGATAGGTAGAGAGTCATACTGATATAGGGGGAAGAACACTGGAACCAGATGTTTCTGTTGCCATTGTTGCTGTTGTTGTCTGTCCTTCATTCACAAAGAGGATCATGATGTCAGGGAGGCAATGCTGTGACATGCAAGTGAATTGGATTTAAGTGAGGGAGGGCTGTGCAAAGTCACCAGCCTCACTTTCTCCCCCAGAGCCATCTGGGTCCAGTGGTGAGATATAAATCAGGACGACTGCAGATGGTCCCAGATGCTGTGGGAGACCTTGGCCTTTTTAAGCTAAGGCCTTTAACAGGTTTCAGTTTGACTGCAGCAATGTCCATTCAGTGATTAAGGCTGCGTAAGAAATGAAGTAGAGAAGGACCTCTTTTACTTACTCAAAAAAAAAAAGTCAATCTGGGAGGGGAAGACCCTCTGGCTAAACAGTTGCTATTTACATTCACTCTGAGCCTGGACTTTTTGTTAGCCAATCAATGGGAGCCAGAGTGATTTGGGTTTAAGGCATGGTCCTTAAGAAAGAAATCTGGCCCATAAACCCCAAGATATCTTACTAGGTTTCAGTGATCAAAATTTACATTCCTTTGCGCAGAGCATCTACTATATGTTAGCTGCTAGGTGATGCAGTAGATAGAATGCCAGGCCTGGGGTCAGGAAGACTCATCTTTCTGAGTTCAAATCTGGTCTCAGATACTTACTAGCTTCATGACCCTGGGCAAGTGACTTAACCGTGTTTACCTTAATTTCCTCTTCTCTAAAATGAGCTGGAGAATGAAATGGCAAACCACTCCATTATCTTTGTCAAGAAAACCTCTAATGTGGTCACAAAGAGTTGGACAGGACTGAAAACAACTGAACAACAGCAATGTGCTGGGCAGCTAGGTTGCTCAATGAATAGTGCACTGGGCCTGGAGTCAGGAAGAATTGAGTTCAAATCTATCCTCAGGCATTTACTTGTCGTGTGACCCTGGACAAGTCACTTCCTTTGTGTTTGCCTTAACCCACTGGAGAAGGAAATGGCAAACCATATCAGTATCTTTGCCAAGAAAAGTCCATTGACCGTATGGTCCACAGGGTCAGGAAGAGTTGCACACAACTAAACGACTGAACAACAACATATACTAAGCATTGTGCTAAGCACTTTACAAATAGTATCTTATTTGAAACTCTGGGAGGTAGGTATTATTTTTATCCTCATTTTATGGTTGAAAAAACTGAAACAGATAGACGTGACTTGCCTAGAGTCACACAACTCATAAGTGTATGAGGCAAAATTTGAACTCAGGTCTTTCTGACCCTAAGCCCAGCTTTCTAACTACTTTGCCATGAGCTGCCTTGAGTTGGAATCCTACCTGAGCCACTTAAGAATGTGTGACCTTGGGCAAGCCACTTAGTCTCCATGGGCCTCAATTCACTCATATATGATATTATACACATAAGATTATTATGTTTGTGTTAATAAATGTTGGCATGCTATATTTATTATGTTCTATTAATATGCATACAATATTATCTATGTATTTTTTATTTTTCCCTTTATATTCATGATGCATATATTTATTTGTATTGCTGTTTCCCCCATTAGAATGAAAGTCCTTCAAAGTAAAGGTTGTTTCATTCTTTGTATTTGTATCTCCAGAGTCAAGTATAGTGTCTGGTTCACAGTAAATGCTTAATAAATATTTGCTAATTTATTGATCTTTGCATCTTTAAGAAACTTTTAGTACATAATATGACCTTATTTTGATGAAATTAATTGTTGTACAGTATTTAGAATGGAGTTTACAAGTTTTTGCCACATTCCTTCATTCTTCACAATGAAATCACACTTATCATACTGGACATTAGAAGTAACTTTGATGGACAACGCATTTTCCCAAATTTATCCTAGATTATAAAACATAGATTTTCAATGGGGTTTAAATTGGCTGTGTTCCCACACCACTGGAGCTTATAAATTTCCATCTCTTGAATAAGTTCCATAACTTGTCATAGTGTGTAACAAAGTATAATGTCATGTTGCAGTATTCCTTCTCCATGTGGGAATGTCTGTAATTATGGAACAATTCTGTTTCTCAGTATTATGAAAAAATGTATCAGAGTTGAAATCAGAGTTGAAGTCTGGGGAAAAGACTTTTAAGCCCACTGGAAGAAAAAGTTTTTACACATATGCATATATATGTATAAAAACTTTTTCATATATAAAAACATGTGTATTTAAACACACACACACGGGTATGTATGTATGTATATATTGGAGTGGATGTTTTACAGCCTGAAGATGTCCATATCTTATGGAGAGTTCCTTCTGACAACAGATTTAGTATATCTTTGATTGAAAAAGTACTTAACCAGCAAAAATGTCCTTTTGTTTTCCTGATTTTCAGTAACTCCAGTTTTTGTATTATCTTTCCCATGATAAGTCTTTTCTTTTCTCTTTGTCTTTATAGCAATAATTAAGCAACTTTTTTATTAGTTCTCATTGTTACTCCAATATCAAGATCCCTTCACTAAATGAATCAATAACAACCTCTGCAGATTTTTTGCTTGTTTTCTGAGAATTAATTAGGCTCTTTTGCAGCAATAATTTGTCAATTTTTTATTTTGTTTTTAATTTTCAACAATATTTTACTTTGTACTTCAATAGATATTGTTACATTGGACTTGGATGATCTTTGAAAGACTTGACTTCATACCAACAACCACTGTAATGTCTCTGAAAGTCATTGAAATGTGATCTTTAAAAACTACAACATTTGCACATTGTCTTGGAGTAGTATCCAATCTTAAAAACCACCAAATTAAAAATACTGTAAAAGATCAATGGAAAGTGTGTATGGCATGAAATCCAGCATGTAATTCATAAGGAACTAACTAAAAACCAGCGCCTTCATTTTTATCTGCTCAGGGTTAAATGTTTGTAGTCAACTTAGTGTCAATAGATGCACACACACATATGATCATTGTTTTCATAAAAGGAAATCATATTAAAGTTTTTGTTTGTCCCCACTAACTGGTAATTTGCATACTACTAAATTGGGGGGAAAGAAATCAGTGCTCCTTCAAATGCAAGCTTTTACTTATAATGAATCTTACTAAATTTGATAGCGTCTATTCCATAAAACTACTTGTATTGTTGACATTTCAATAACTTCCACATATTGTAGTATAAATTAAAGAGATCAGCACTTGGAGTCAAAAAATAAATCAGCTCCAATCTGTGCTACATCATTGACACATAGTATAACCTTTTGTGTCTTTGGGTGGGTCTCTTTTTTCCTGACCTTACTTTTCTCGTATGTAAAATGGGGATAGCATTACCTTACAGGGCTTCTGTGGCTAGTAGGTAAAAAAATGCAAGTGAAAAATTTGTCACCTGAAAAGTGCTACATAAAAAAAAAAAAAAGAATCATACACATACACAAAGTAAGAGCCTAAGGGATTTAGTTCTGAAAAACCTTTTATCCTTAAATTTTCTTTTTTTCTTATAAATTTCATCAACATTTTCATATGCAAAGAACAGAAAAGAGAGTTGTATATGAAACTATAGACTTCTGTTACATGTAGTTTGTCTTCTCTTTCTATTAAATTTAAAAGTATAGTAACAAAATTGTGCTGCTTGTTGATACCCCCTTCCAAACTTTTTTGTTTGTTCTGTGTATTTAAAAAAAAACTATTTATTTTTAATTTAAATACAAAATGAGAAAAAATATTACAATGTACACTACAGAGCATGAGAGGATTCAATATAAAACAAATTTCCATTTCAAGAAAATTTACACAATAAATACTACACATTGTTTTCAAAGTGGCCCAGCTTTTCTTTGCTTCCTTGTGGGTTTTCTTTTGTTTTTTGCTGTTCACTTTTTATTTTATTTTTCCCTTCCCTCCCACCTTGCTTAACCCACAGGTAAGCAAGGAGATACATATATATACACACACACACACACACACATATACATATACATAGATATCTGTAAACATATACATATATACACATACACCTTCATATAGATATATGTAAAATTGTACTATGCTTATTTCCACTTGTCATCTGTTTCTCTGAAGGTGGAGAGCATCTTCCTTATATGTCCAAGTCTTTCCATGTTTTTCTAAATCAACAAGCTCATCATTTCCTACACTACAGCAATATTCCAACCCAATCATATCCTATCTGGGAGATTGTCTGTAAAAGTCCCACCCCACCGATGTTCTGTATTCCTTCTATTTTTGGCTGCATAAGTTTTATTTATACAAGAAAATTTTAATTTAAAATAATCAAAGTGATCCATTTTACACTTCAACAATGCTCTCATCTTATAATATAGTTTAAGGTCTGATATTACTGAATCTGCTTCCTTTACATGGTTTTTCCCTGGTTTCTTAGAAGTTCTTTTGTTCTTCCAAATGAACTTTGTTACTATTTTTTTTTCTAACTCTGTAAGATAATTTTTTAGTAATTTAATTGGGATGGTATTGAATAAATTGATTAGTTTGGTAAAATTGTAATTTTAAATTATATTTGCTTTACCTACCCTTGAATAATAAATACTATTTTAATTATTTAGATCTGACTTTATTTGTATAAAAAGTGTTTTATGTTTATGTTCGTATGGTTGCTGTGTCTGTTTTGGCAGGTATACTCTCAGGCATTTTATACTGTCTAGGTATTTTAAAAGGTCCAAAATAATATTGAATAATATTGCTGACACAGTGTAGTTTCCCGATTTTTCTCTCTTAATTAAATCTGTTTTAGCTTTAACTTTGTCTGAGATCATGATTACTACTCCTGCTTTTTTACATAATAAATTCTACTCCTGACCTTCATTTTATCTTTGTGTGTATCTCTCATTTTTGTAGCTTTTCCTGAAAGCAACAGATTGTTGAATTCAAATTTTTAATTTGCTATCAGTTTCCCTTTTATGGGCAAATTCATCCCATTCCCATTCTGAATTATAATTACTTATTGTGAATTTTCCTCCTTCCTATTTTTCCTCACTCTTCTTCTTACCCTATTCCTGTCCCTCCTCACTTCTCTGCTTTACTTCTATCCTCTACCTTCTCTTCCTATTCCTTAACTTACACACCCATCCAAGAGTCCCTCCCTTGCCCCACCATCCTCTTGCCCTCTTATTTCTTTCTGAATTTAGAAGACTTTTATAGCCTTCTAGATATATATGTTGTTTTTCTCTATTTTGTTGTGGTAATTATATAAATTGTTCTTCTAGTCTTTGCAATGCTCTGCATTAACACATCCATGAAAAGTCCTTTGAAACCCTCTTGCTAACCTCTCCTGCCCCAGGGAAGTTTTGAAAGACATGAGCCTATGCACAGCAATGGAGTGGGTTATAGGGAGGAGCTAAGCAGGGGTCTGGCTGGAGAAACTGTACAGCATCCAAGTTTTTCCTCAGGCAGGTGTAGTAAACTGTGGCCCGCTTATTGATCAAAATTATTTCCTACTACCTACAATATACCTATAGTCAAACCTAAGTACAAATGCATTCAAAGACAACTCCAAATTATTTTTTAAATAATTATCTGTGATTTTCATTTCACAACTTTTCTTTCTCTGTCTATTACAGTGAAAAATCAAGGATTGTGTGAGAGAGATGATGCAAGCTTAAAGGCAAAAGCAGCTCTATCCCCACATTAACCAAAATGCTTATTTGTGAAACATATGTGGTAATGCTTCCTGAAACAAACCACTGTATAATAAGTGAAAGACAACAGCAGTTTCCCAATGGATTTCAGCCAATTGACCAGAGTCAAGGAACTGTATTCCAAAAGGATTGATTCATTGGTAATAGATATTTTTAGGGTCTGCTACTAACTAGCTGTGTGGTATCAGGTAAGTAATTATTTCCTTTGTCTAGTCATCAATTTTCTTATTGGTAAAAGGAAAGAGTTTACTAGATCAGCAGTTCTTAACCTTTTGCAGTCTGATGAAGCCTGAGAACTCTTTATTGGAATAATGTTTATAAATAATCAAGGAAATACTAAATGATAATTAGAAGTTAGTGAAAATTAAAATGTATTTTTTCTCATCCAAGTTTATAGATCCTCTGAGATCCACCAAGACATCTCTTTGGGGTTCATGGAAAAGCACCCCTGAACTAGATGCTAAGATTCCTTACAGTTCTAAATCCTGTGTTCCAATACATTTTGTCACAGTACTTGGCACAAAGCAGGTACTTAATATATGCCTATTTACTGATTGATTTCATTAAGTTCCTGATCAATCAGGAAGTATTTATTATGTTTCTATTACAGGATTGAGTCAAAATGATGGAGTAAGAGGAAGCAATGCATCAAGGAGCTCTCCTCAACTTTCCCCAAACCAAAAACAAAAGCAAACAAAAATACCACTTCTCCAAACTGAATCCTGATGGTGAAACCTAAAAAAAAAATCACAGTGAGTCATTTTTCCAGCACAGGTTAGCATAGCGAGACAGAGACTTCTGAGGACAATGAGTATGGAGCCACAATTGGAACTTATCAACACTAGAGCCTGTGAACTGGAGCAAGAAGGAGTCTACCAGATTTATGCGGGGCACCTCAATGGGGTCAAGTGCAAACTTATACTTTGTTGCCCACTACCCAGTTACAGATCACAGATCCAGGACAATCTGGAAAGAGAACCTGGGCCAAATCTACTCCAATTCCCTACCCCATGTCTGCTGAGACTCCTAGTGGTTTCAGACCCAGTATATTAAGAGAGGAGCAAGTTCAGAAGCAAGTAGCTATGGTAGGGCTCAGATCCCAGGAGCAGAAAGGGATATCACTTCTAGACTCTAGCCCAGTCTTGTCTTCCAAGAAGTACCAAGGCTACAATCCCAGACCAAAGGAAAAGCTGCAGTTTTATAACTCTGAACCAGCAAAGCTTAACAGCTAAATGACAGTGGGTGAATCCAGATGTAGTCTACCATTGATCTGATACAAATCCAGGTCAGGAATTTGTAGAACTCAGACCAGGGAGGCAACAATCACAATTTGTTCTGGGTCAGACCATTTTGGGAGTATGAAAAGCTTGCAGATCCCAAGCCTGAACTGTCACTGAGATCCTGGAACAACATAACATCCCATACTCCAAGAAAGCAGCAATAGGACAAACCCAGATTTTCCCTACAGAAGTGTGCAAAGCCCAACTCTGACATCACATACAAAGTCAGGAAGTAAGCTAGAAGAGTGAGCAGGCAAAAACAAACAAACAAACAAACAAACAATCCAATCATAATGGAGTTATTTTGGTGATAGGGAAGCTTAAGACACAACTCAGAAGAAAAGAATGACTTCCAAATTCTTTTCAAGCAAAGCCTCAAAGTAAAGCAAAGCTTGGGCATAAATTCAACTAGAATTGCTAGAAGAGATGAAGTAAGAGTTATAATAATGAATTTAAAATGCTTTTGTCAATGAAATGAGAGTGCTAGATGAAAAAATGGAAAAGAAATGAGAGCTATGGAAGAAAATACTGGAAAATGAATTAACAGCTTGATACAACAGGTACAAAACCTTACTCAAGCAACAAATACCCTAAAAATTAAAATGGATCAAAATGAAGCCAATGACTTTATGAAACAACAAGAAATTTTAAGACAAAGTCAAAGGACTAAAAAAAGAAGAAGATGTAAGGTATCTCATAATAAAAACAACTGACCTGAAAAAACAGATACAGGAAAAAAAATTAATAACAATTGGACTATCTGAATGCTATGACTAAAACAAAAGCCTAGACATCATATTCCAAGAAAACTGCCCAGATCTCTTAGAACTAGAGGGCAAAGTAAAAAGAGAATTTACAAGTTACCTACTGAAATTAACCACAAAATGAAAACTTCTAGGAGCATTATAGCCAAAATCCAAAGCTTCCAGGTCAAATAAAAAATGCTGAAAGCATCCAGAAAGAAAATATTCAATTTCTGAAAAGCCAGAGTCAGAATCACACATGATTTAGCAGCTACCACTGTAAGAGTGAAGAGTTTGGAATACCATATTTTAAAAGGCAAAGATTATATAGATTACGTACAAAAGTTATTTAATCCAGAAAAAAAGTGAGTATAATTCTACAGGGGGAAAGTGAATTTTTAATTAAATAGAGGATTTACATACATTCCTGATTTGAAGAAATAAAGACCATAACTGTGTAAAAAAATTTGAAATTCAAGCCCAGAAGTTAGGAGAAATATAACACCAGGTTAACACAAATGAAAAATAAAGGACTTAAACATGGATAAACAGCATCCATTTTAATAGGTGGAGGTGATACATCCCCTGTGTACCCTATCATCATCAGGTGTCATAGAGGGAGTGTAATTGGATGGAAGGCCTGGGAATAGTTCTGTTATATCTTGATAATCTCATAAGAAAAATAGAAAGGGAAGAAGAGAAGACTACACTGGGGCTGGGGAGGAGAGATAAGGAGGTCAGAAGAAATTATCTCATTCAGATAATACAAGTAGAAAACCATACAAAAAAGGAGGAAGGTGGGGGAGGGTTGGGGAAGAAGTGACTGGTACTTGAAGTTCAATCTCACCTGTACTGATCAAAATGAATGAACACACACACACACACACACACACACACACAGAGTTGAGTGCAAAAATACATTTCACTCAGCAGGGAAATGGGAAGGGAAGGTGAGAAGGGAAAAGGGAGAATTTTAGAGAGCGGGTAGAAGGGGTTAGTCCTAAGGAAAACAAAACTTAAAGATGCATGAAAATATTTATAGCTCTTTTTGAGACAGTAAAGTATAGAAATCTGAGGGAGTACTCAGAAATCAAGGAATTGCTAATTGAGTTATGGATGTGATGGAATACTGTTGTGCTATAAAAAATAATGGAGATAATTTCAGAGAAACCTGGAAAAGCATAAGAACTAATGCTGAGTGAAATGAACAGAACCAGAAGAACAATGTCTATGATGCTGACAACATGGTAAAGACAAATGACTTTGAAAGACTTAGGAACTCTGATCAGTGTGGTGATCAACCACAATTCCAGAGGACAAATAATGAAATGCTACCTAACTCCTGGCAGAGAGGTGAACCACTCAGAGCACAGAATAAGATATATGTTTTTGTACATAGCCAATACTGAAATTTATTTTGCTTGTCTATACATGTTTAAAAATAGTTTTTCCCCCTTTCCCAGTTCTCATTAGGGTGGGGAGGGAATAGTTAGGGGAAATGGTGAGTTGCAAATGTTTGCTGATTGGAAAAAATATATAATTTTTTTTTAAAACTTTCTACTGTATGACAGGTACTGTGCTAGGCACTAGAGATACAAATATAAAACATATCTCTATTCATAATGAATATGCAGTCTAATAAAATACTTCATTCAGTCACACATACAGAAGTAGTCTAAGACTGAACTTCTCAAAATTAGGAGCTTATTTGAATGGCTGATTCCATAAATGTCTTCAGGGAAGAGTTAACATTTTACCCAGTAGGCATCCCCAGCACCTAGCACCATGCTTTGACCATTATTTCTTTTTCAACACTTGAAAAGATTTATGATTTTATTGGCTTGGATCTTTTGATGGAGATCATAATCTTATCACACTTTAGAAGATTTTTCACAAAAGTTGCTTTCACCAAGAAATTAATCATCCCCTATTGATCAATCAGTAAGCATTTATTAAGCATTTGCTATATTTGAGGCATTATGGCAAACAATGGAAATGCAAAGACAAAGATGGAACACCCTAACCTCAATAAGCTTACATTCTATCAGGGGAAACATTATGTACATATCTGAGATTATACAAAATATTAAAAACTGAATACAAAGCAGTTTGGGAAGGAATGGCCCTAGAAGTGGAAAAAATCAGGAAAGGTATCATGTAGAAGGCAACACTTGAACTGAGTCTTGAAGGAAACTATGGATTCTAATAGACTGAAGTGAGGAAGGAATGAATTTCAAGAATAGGAGACATACAGAGGAAGGAACATCGTGGTTAAAGAACAGCAAGGCCAATATGGCTAGACCATAAGTGTGTGTATGGGAGCAATATGGAAAAGTGAAGACATTGTGAAGGGCTTTAAATGTCAAAGGAATTTATATTTCCAATGGCTCTCTCTGTTGCTTCTGAGCCACTGGAATCTACTGAGTAGAATGTTAACATGGTCAGACCTGTACCCTAGGAAAATGACTTTTGCTCCTATGTGGAGAATGAATTGGATTGGGGAGGGGCTTGAGGTAGCCACTCCATATTTAACAAGGCTAATCCTCGAATAACAAATGCTTTCCAGGTTTTTCTGAAGTCCACTTGCTCACCATTTCTTATACCACAATACTATTCTACTACATTCATATACCACAACTTGTTCAGCCATTCCCCAATTGATGGGCATCGCCTCAATTTCCAATTCTTTGCCACCACAAAAAGAGCTGCTATAAATATTTTTGTACATGTGGGTCTTTTTCCTGTTTTTACCATCTCTTTGAGATACAGCCCTAGAAGTGCTATTGCTGGGTCAAAGGGTATGCACAATTTTTTAAGCCCTTTGGGTGTAGTTCCAAATTGCTCTTCAAAATGGTTGGATCATTTCACAACTCCACCAACAATGCATTAGTGTTATAATGTTCCCACATATTCTCCAACATTTATCATTGTCCTGTTTTGTCATGTTAGTCAATCTGATAGGAGTGATGTGGTACCTCATAGTCATTTTGATTTGTGTTTCTCTAATCAATAGTGATTTAGAGCATTTTTTTCATCTGACTATAGATAGCTTTAATTTCTCCTTCTGAAAATTGCCTATTTATATCCTTTGACCATTTATCAATCGGGGAATGACTTGAATTCTTATAAATTTGACTGAGTTTTCTATATATTTTAGAAATGAGGCCTTTATCAGAGACACTGGCTGCAAAAATTGTTTCCCAGCTTTCTGTTTCCTTCTAATCTTGGTTGCATTGGCTTTGTTTGTGCAAAAACTTTTCAATTTAATGTAAACAAAATTATCCATTTTGTATTTCATAATGTTCTCTATCTCTGGTCATAAATTCTTCCCTTCTCCATAGGTCTGAAGGGTAAATTATTCCTTGCTCTCCTAGTTTGCTTATAGTATCAGTCTTTATATCTAAATCCTATACCCATTTTAACTTTATCTTGGTATAAGGTATGAGATGCTGGTCTATGCCAAGTTTCTGCCATACTATTTCAAATAACAAATACATAGACCATTGTTGGGACAATCTTAGAAGAATCTACAGGTATTTGTACTTCATTGACATAACCTATTAAGTCCCAGAGTCATCTTCATGAAACATTAGAAGACCCTGTTGTAAGGACTTAATAAACATTTGCTGAGCTGTATGTGTGTTAGAAACAGAGACAGAGACAGACACAAAGACATAGTGAGAGAAGAAAAGGGAGACAGAGAGGAGAGGAGGAGGAAGAGAAGGAGGAGAAGGAGAGAGAGACAGAGAGACACAGTGTGTGTGTGTGAGAGAGAGAGAGAGAGAGAGAGACAGAGACAGAGAGAGAGACAGAGACGGAGAGAGAGACAGAACAACAGAAAGACAGAGAGACAGAGACAGAGAGAAAGAGATTTAATATCCCCCTTTGGGAGCAGGAAGAGGGACTGTACCTATGATTTTATCAATACAGTGAGTGTCCCATGAAGAAATTTTCTCATCAAACACAGAATAGTATCTGCCTGCAATTTATAGTCTTAGAGAGTTGTCTGGGGCACTGAGAGGTTGAATGATTTTCTTAGGGTCCCCCAACCAGTATGTGTCAGAGTCAAGACTTGAATCCAGCTAATTCTGAATCTGAGGCCTGTTTTCTATTCTCTATGCCACAGTGAATCTCTATTCCATATATTATGGATATCTAAAATTACAAACATCAAATTTATATTTCTTATTTGATCATAAACTCTTCTATTATCCATAGATCTGACAGGTATATTTTTTCATGCTCCCCTAATTTACTTATGACATCACCTTTTATGTCTAAATCATTTATCCATTTTGATCTTTTCTTGCTATACAGTGTGAGATGTTGGTCTGTGCCTACTTTCTGCCAAACTGCTTTCCAGTTTTCCCAGCAATTTTTGTCAAATGATGAATCTTTGTCCCAAAAGCTTGGATCTTTGGATTTATCAAATTCTAGATTACTATGGCCATTTACCACTGTGTATTGTGTACCTAATCTATTCCATTTATCCATCATTCTATTTCTTAACTAGTACCAAATTGTTTTCATATTTACTGCTTTGTAATATAGTTTAAAATCGGGAACTGCTAGGCTGCCTTCCTTCACATTTTTTTCATTGATTCCCTTGATATTATTGACCTTTTGTTCTTCTAGATGAATTTTGTTATTTTTTTCCTAGCTTTGTAAAATAATTCTCTGGTCATTTGATTGGTGTGGCAAACTGGCAAAATGATAATATGAGACTTTCATTCCGGATTTCTCTTCCTTTTTACTATAGATCACAGCCCAAATCTGTAAGATAATACAGAAACTCTTTTCCCCATTATCCTATTACATCAAGGCTTAGTACTAATTAGATTATTTGAAGTGTACTCATTCATTACTGATAATTTTACTGATTATAAAACCTACCAGTTCCTAGTCAAGGCTTTTTATAAATGCACATAATTGCTTCAAAGAATCCTACCTCTTACCCCAGATTTCAGTACAATGTAATATCTGGAGAAAGATGCATGGTCTAAAAGAAGAGTGAACTATATGTACATAAATATTCATAATAGCTCAAATATTTATGTAGCTCTTTTTATAATTTAGAAACTAAAGGGGTACCTATCAGTTGGAGAATGATTGAACAAGTTGCAGTACAGGAATGTAATACAACCTTATTTGGTCATGAAAAATAATGAAAGGGATGGTTTCAGAAAAATCTGGGAAGACTTTTAAGAACTGATGCAAAGTCAAGTGAGCTGAACCTGAAGAATAATTTGTAAAATAACAACATATATAGAGAAATGAATGACATAAAAATATTTTAATTTATTTCAATATACAACATTTTACTAATGTCTAAAGTTGTCATATACAAGAAAAAATCCTAGAAAACAAACTTTGATTTACACACTTATTTTAAATAAACAATTTTTACATACAAACAAAATCGAAGATATCAAACATAGCCTATTACAACAAAGCCCATTCTGAAAGGTTAGAATTCTTAAATAAATCAGTTTCTGCTATAGCTTCTGCCTTGTTTTACAAACATTTATCTCTGTGTTAGAGTGGAGTAATAAATACTTTACCCCAGGGCACTGAAATTTAGAGACCTGTAACATCACTGATACTCCTTACATCACAGAAATAGAAATGCACCTCGTAAAGAATAATTGGTCAAAGTAAGAAGCTATCAGATGGTATGCTTCCAGAGGAGTCTCTCTTGCTAAGGGGATTTGTGGACTTGCATCTCTCTACTCTGCTTTTCAACTGAATTTCTCTTAAAAAAGTTCACTTGAGAGAATATTTCAAACCCTGAGCCATTTTGTGTGATTTGTCTTGGGCATCAAACTTTCTAGTTATGATTCTAGATAGTCAAAACTCCATATAACAACATAAGCTTAAATGTAGAAGACAATATATATAATCAACAATTATTAACACTCCACTTTTATTCTTTTGAGAGGAGGGATTGTTTCATTCTCATTTTGTATTCTTAGCTCTTACCATAGTACTAGGTACATAGCAGGCTCTTAATAAAATAAATGCTCATTGATTGATTAATATAGGTTAAACAAAAAAGTTTTTTTTAAAAATATATGATTCCTCTGTTTTAATTTTACTCAAGATGTAGCACTGTTAAACATATGTAGCTAATCGTATAGCTATGAGCTTCCCCTCTCTGAGACTTAGTTTCCTTACCTGTAAAATGAACACTTGAACTATACACCTTACTGATTTATTGTGCAAAAAAATGTAAACCTTAAAGCACTAGAGAAATATGAGACAGTGCTAGAGTACTGATATGGAAATGACTAGAATTAGGAATTTCTTTGTCTCCAAAGGAGTAACATTGAACAATAAAAACAAACACAATTCTGATATATAGGAACATAAACATTTGGAAACAGATGCTCTGTCTCTAAATACTCCCTACCCCCCTCAGAATACTGAAGTACAATCACAACTGAATTTTAATAATACTATGTATTAGAGGGGGAAAAGTGTTGGTTGTGGAGTCAGAGGACCTTCAGCCAAATTTCACTTCTGATAATTAATACCTACGAGACTTTGAGTCATGTAAGTTCTCTGTTTCTCTATCTTTATTTTGTCTTTTTAAAAAACGAGTCCAGTAGATTAGTTTCCTTCTGAAGTCCCTTCCAACTCTAAATGGATGAACTAATAATAAAAATTCCACTAAGTCCTAAAATTAACCTTCTACAAAATTCTTCCCTAACCCCTCTTAATTCCAATGTTTTCCCTCTTAATTATTTCCTATTTATCCTGTATATAGCTTGTTTTGTTTATATTTGTTTGCACGTTGTCTCTCCTGTTAGAATGTAAACTCATTGAGGGTTTTTTTGCCTCTTTTTGTATCTAATGGCAAGTGGTACAGTGCCTAGCACATAGTAGGTAATTGAGAAATGTTTACTAAATGAATGAATGAATGAATGAATGCTTTAAAATAGTAGGCCAGATTCTGATAGTGAATAAGTAAGGGGTAAACTAGGTAGTTGGAGAGATCATAGCACTACAGCCTTAGATCTGGAAAGGATCATTTAGGCAGGATTCAAACCAAAGTTTTTTCTGATTACAAGTTCAGTGCCCTAGACAAAACTTAACCAGGAAAAAAAATTAAAAACAAAAACAAAACAAAACATATGCAGGTAAATTTTCTTTCCCACTTGTTGGAAAGATCAATTCAGCAAAATAACGGCACTATTTTCATTAAAGTGGTTACATTATCCTTAGAAAGACATTCTGAACAAAAATGAGTCTAGTTTACCAATTTTTCTGACAGTCATTGCTATCTCCAAGCAAAAGCCTACAAAGTTCCACACAACTATCTACTGTGAAGAGTATTCCATAATAGCCATATGCCCCCTTGTGATCATACTGGGCACTGCAAGAGGCATTCAAGTCCTGTTAAGCTTTCCTATTCTTCTCTTTAACACGTATCATATGGCAGTGTCTGTGGTTGCTGGTTTCCTCCTTTGTAAAATGAAGGTGTCAGAATAGATGACCCGTAAGGTCTAAAATCCTATAGAGTGTCTGCATGATAAAAAAAAATGATGTCGTTCAAATGTAATTCAGAAACAGGATTATAATGTTGAAAAAGATGAGCACTCATTTATCTCAAGGATTCCCTTTCCATATGTGCCAGTATTTTCATGATCTTCACCAGTCCAGTTTAAGATCTGCTTTACTCCATACATACTTTCCTCCTCGTTTTAGAAACATTTTTTCATCAAAGCCACTGAATTTTATGGCCTCTTCTACTCCCACATCCAGAATTGACTTAGAAGGATCCTTTCGGCCCCTTGTACAGTCCAGAAAGCGCATCTAGAAAATTTATGACAGAAAATTAGTACACACTGAAATGCTCCTATCACTTACTATCTCTAACACTTAATAAGGGCCTAACAACCCTCAGCTTTACGTGTGTTGTTGTTTTTCCTTCCCTTTTTTTTTGCCCCCACCAGTACTTAGAATAATGCCTGTCACAGAATAGGTGTTCCATAAATGCTTGTTGACTAAGTATATACTAAAGTTCTAAGAGTCCTAAGTCTGTACTTTCACTGGTTGGATTACATAGTGCCTACGTTGTTTCTTAGTTGGAGAGATAGAGAAGAAATCTTAAGTTCCTTGAGGGTAGAGGCTACGCCTTTTGTTCATCACTAGGTCTAACACAATCCCAGCACTTAGTAGTAGTAATTCAACAAATTTCTCTTGAATTGAAATGAACTAACATCTCCAAATCCACATTTTGACTCAGATGTGATTTTCAGAAAGCAAAGTGGTGATCTAGCAGTTCATTTGGCTACTCTAAGAAAACTCAACAGCCAAATGAGAGATTAAGAACCACAAAAAGAATCATTAAACATTAGTGCCAGAAGGGAATTTTAGGCCCTCTAGTCCAATCCATTTACTTACAGATGGGAAGGCTAAGGCTGAGAAAGTTGGAATCACTCGCCCCAGGTTATCCAGATAGTTAGTGGGGAAGGACAGGTCTATTGACACCCAGGCCAATACTCTTTCAACTATCCCAAAGAAATTATTTTGCCCTCTAAAATAAAAATAAAAAATCTGCTTTTAAATCATACAGATTGGCTCTCTAGCATAATCACTTTTACTGAATAATTGCCACATCACTACTCTGTCTTGTGTTCTATCGACACAGTCTCAATCCTAAAATGGATTCTGACATCTGTAAAACAAATTAGTCTTTAAGAAGGCGAAAACAAATCCTTTGTCACAATGAACACTTTCCATAAACAACTACAATGGGATATTTGTTTTGACAAGAAATAATTACTCATTAATATATCATTCTTTCAGAAATATGAAATACTGCTTAAGAAGCACTCAAAAATATACACATGGCTTAGCTCATTAAAATACAAGTATAGTTGTGCTTAACTGATTTGTAAGCAATATTATTTTTATAACTTGTTGACTTACATATTCATCCAGAATAAGGTAAGAATCTTTCATCTGCAATGCAAAGGAAAAACATCATCAAAAATTTAATTTCAAATGTTTTTTTTTACATGATCCACTAAAATGTTATTCAAATGCTCCACTGCAATATGGAGATGACCTGCAGTCCTTGAAAGTTATGTCAGCAGACAATGAGCTGTCAAGCCCTACTACGCTGGCAATATTTCGGTACAAGTCTAGTGACAGCCTGTCTGTGCACTGAGGTCCAGAAAGGCTCCCCAGTGAAAGGGTGACTAACGAATGGTGAATTTTTTGACCATGGCAAGTTTTGAAGGGTCAATGTCAGTGGAAGCAGTACCCATGTGAATAAACTAGTGGATCTTTGAAAGTATATTTGTCATAGATTCATAACATATGAAAGCTAGAAGGCCATGAAGTCCCACCTCCTGGTTATACAAACAAGAACATGAAAGCCCTGAGTACTCTGCCCTGATTGGGTCACATCCAGGGTTTTGTTTTCAGTTCTTAGTACTGTATTTTGGAAAAGACATTGAAAACTAGAAAAGAATTTGAAGAATGGTGAGGTACTTGGAGATCATGCCATATGGGGACTGGTTGAAACATAACTATCTTTGAGTATTTGAAGAGCTGTTAAATGGAAGAAGGATTAATCTTACTCTGCCTGGCCACAGAGAACTGAACTAGAAACAACTGGTAGAGAGTTTTGAGAGGCAACTTTTGATTCCACATCAGGAAATAGTTCCTAACAATTAGAGCTATCCAAAAGTTAAGTGGGTTGCTTTGGTGGAGCCAAGGGCAATGGCTTCCCCACCAAAATTTAGAGTTGAAGGGGATCTCAGAGGTCATTTAGTCTCCCTCATTTTACAGAGAAGTAAACTGAGGCTCAGACAGGGAAAGTAGCTTGTCCTGGGTTATGCAAGTATTAAGTATTAGCAGAGCCACGATTTCAAACCAGATCCTCTGACCCTAAACCCAGCATGTGTTACATTGCACTATCACTGCCACACAGCAGAAAATACAAGATCTCTTTTCAGGAATATTGTAAAAAGAGGATTCCTGTTCTGGTACCAGTTGAATTAAATGATCTCTAAAGGCCCTTCTAAGTCAGACATTCTATGAAGTAAAAATTTGTATGTATTTACAAAAATATTTAGAGCCAAGAGTAAAAGAATAATAATAGCATTTTAAGGTTTACAGAGAACTTTACAAATACCTCATTTGAATCTCACAACAACCTTGGGAAGTAGGTGCTATTGCAGATAGAGGTTAAATGATTTGCTCAGGCCACTTATCTAGAAAGTGTGTGAGGCTGGATTTGAACTCAGGTTCAATAAAGCCTAATACTCTACTTCTCCACCTCTCTATCTGTCTGTATCTATCTCTGTCTATCTCTCTCTCTCTGTTTGTTTCTCTGTGTGTCTCTGTGTGTGTATCTCTCTTTGTCTTTCTGTTTCTGTCT
>NW_020954619.1:43823348-43838109 GCF_900497805.2 Vombatus ursinus | reverse complement strand
ACACACACGTACACACACTATTTATACTTTTATACTTATACATTCCCACTAGATCATGTTGCCTTTCAGAAAGGAAAATCAAAAATTCCTTTCAAAATATGTGAGTAGGACTTCTGGGATTGAAAAGAAAAAGTCTCATAACATGCATCACTAAAAGATAAAAGCGTAGCCTCTCATTTCACAGGTGAGGAAACTGAGGCCAAAAGAACTTAGTTATTTATATGAGGCCACAGAGAGGAGAGATTCAAATAGAGTTCCTCAGACCCTAAATCCACTTTCTCATGGTTGAGTGGAAAGAATTTGAGAATTTGGAATCTAAAGCCCTGGATTCAAATGCTGACTCTGCAACTTCCTACCTATATCACCTTGGGCAAGGCTCTTCTGCTCACTGGGCTTCAATTTCCCCACCTGTAAAATGAGAGGCTTGAACTAGATGACTTCTGAAGTCTCATCCAGATTAAAATCAATGATCTTCTAACGTTTATATCTTTGTGTTTAATCTAAATCTCTGACAGTAAAAGGAATAACTCTTCTTCATCATTACCTTATTATTAGATTCAGGTACCAAACAGGAGACAGCTTTATGCCGATCTAGGAATTTTTCAAAGTCCTCATCACTAACAACAAATCTCTCTGCTTCTCTCAGGGCATCCTCCCCAGCATTCTCCCCCTCAATGATTAGGCACTGGAACACCTGAAAGACATCACATTGTCATTGTTTTCTTCAAAGTACCTTTCATTATTAAGGGATCAGAGCTTTCTCCTGCAGCTCACTTTTTTCTCTCCTTTACACACAGAATTCCCTTTGAATTAAACAAAAGTCTGTTACACAGAAAAGTCACTTCAGGGACATATAAGTAGTTCCTGTAAGGTCTGTAAAGAAGTAAGAATGTCACCTAGCAGCAGAAACATTCAACACATGCTTTAAATAACATTAATTATTATTCGTATTTATATAGCACTTTTAGGTTTACATATCTCTTATTCTTATACATACTCTAGGAAGTGACAGGTTAAATGTAAATTCCAACTAATATAATTTTTAGATCTGCTTAAAGAGAATGTGCAAGGCACTTATGTGAGGTGATGGGGATACAAGGACAAAAATGCTTTAAGGGGAGACAATGCATACAAATACATACAAAATTAATAAATGCAAGGTAATTTGAAGGGAGGCACTAGCTTCTTGGGGGAATCAGAAAAGATTTCATGTAGGATGTGGAGCTTGAGCTGAATTTTAGAGGAAACTAGTGATTCTAAGGGTCAGCTAGGTGGCACAGTGGATAGAGTACTGGGTCTGAAGTCAGAAGACTCATCTTGCTGAGATCAAATCTAGCCTGAGACACGTACCAGCTTTGTGACCTGGGTAAGTCACTTAACCTTGTTTGACTCAGTTCCTCATCTGTAAAATGAGCTGGAGAAGGAAATGGCAAACCACTAAAGTATCTTTGCCAAGTAAACCCCAATGGGGTCACAAAGAGTTGAATGTGACTGAAATGAATGAACAATAAAAAGTGATTCCAAAAGATACAGATGAGGAAGGAAGGCATTCCAAGCATGGGGGACAGCTTATGTAAAGGCATGGGCATAGGAGATGGAAAACTGTGTAAGGAATAGCAAGAACTCCAGTTTGGTTGGATTGTAGATTATATGAAGAAGACTGTTTAACAAGACTAGAATGGTAGGATGTCATAAGACTGTAATGGCCTTTAAATGCCAGACAAGTTTGTATTTAATCCCAGAGGAGATAGACAGTCACCAGTATTTATTAAGCAGAGGGGGCTGAGGTGCTCAGATCTGTGGTTTAGCAACATAACTGGCTGTTGTGCGGAGGATAGAGGAGGGAGAAGCTTAAGGTAGAAAGTCACATTAGGAGGCTATTACAATAGTCCGAACACAAAATTAATCTATGTATTTTAATAAAAGATTCTATGCTTCATGGAAGAGATAAGATAAAATAACATATTTGTGGCAAGGTTTACTTTGTAGCAGACTATAAGTGAGCCCTTTCCAAGTTGATAATTATTGAATTTCAGAGTCTGAATGGATCATAGGATCACTGAGAGTTGGGGCGTGAAAGGACCTCAGTGATCATCTTGTCTAAACCCATTAGGTCATAAAGAAGGAAATGAGTCTCTCATTCCCTCCAAGAAGAAAAGAGTGCTTTAATGTCTCATGTCTTTCATTAAACCACTAAAAAAATGCCCCAACAAACCCATCCCTTTTTTTCCCCTGGATGCCATGACCTCTGCATTGTGGCCCCAGTTTTGACCTAGTGAATTCTTTTTGGCTGATGATAATCTCCTGAGTCTAAAGTTCTATATTTCTTGATGTGGAAAGTGGACCAAAGTTGGGGCAGAACAGAGACCCAAGTGTTATTTCATATTGAAGGACAATCATTATTTAGTTAGCTGCCAATCTCATTAAACCCTCTACTTTAAGAAATAAGAGATCATTCCCTATTCCTCCCAAATATTAAAGACCACCACCTGAATATTTCTTTGAAGTTGTGGTACTTGAATATACTTTCTCCTAGCATTTCCATTTCTCAAATTATCTTATAAGCAGAATCATGAAGACTACTAAGTATTGGCTTAAAAAACCCAAAACAAAACAACAACAAAAAAGAGGAGAGGAATAATCTAGATAAGCAAGATTTGGAATGAGTCTAATTCACTGACACAGTATTCAATAAATCAGTGAAAATAAATTACTTCATGAAGAGCTCCCCATGTGACTGCTAGAAACTAGAGAACTAGAAAACATCTTGGCAAACCCTAGGTTCAGACCAACATCTTATGCCATACACTCCAATGAGTTCTAATTGGAAATATGTGAGGAATAGGTCACATTACAAAGAAAGAATATTGGAGGAAAATACATTGATGCCATCTTTCACCACTATGGCTAGGTGTGCTGGAAAATTCCTAATAAACAAAGTTAAAACAAATAATTTCAATTATATGAAACTGAAAAGCTTTTGGAGAAACAAAATCAATGCAGCAAGGATAAGAAAGGAAATTGTTAACTGAGAAAAATATTTGCATCAAATATCTTTGGTAAGAACCAGATATTAAAGCTATATGAAGAATTACCACAGACACATAAGACCAAAAGCCATTTTTTACTGGATTAGCAGTCAAAGAATGTGAATAAACAGTTCTCTAAAAAACACTTACAAACTATTGACAACCAAAGAAGATTAGTTTTATATATTTAGAGTTGGAGGGACCTCAGAATTCCTGTAGTTCGCCTCCCTCATTTTATGGCTGAGGAAACTGGGGCCCAGAAAGGTTACTTGAATTTTGCCTTGGTCAAACAAGGAGTACGTATCAGAGACAGAATTTGACCAAGGTCATCTGCCTCTAGAGTCAATCATTTTTCCCCCCATTGTATCAGTAGTCTCCAAATCATCAACAATAAGAGATAGGAAAATTAATACAACTCGATGGTACGACCTTATGTCCCCAAAGTTGACTAAGATGACAAAAGATGGAAAGAATCAATGGCAATGGGGTGATAGAAAGTTTGCCACTAAGATCCAACCACTCTAGAAAGCAATTTAAAAATTTTTTTTTCAAAAGTGGTTAAAGCACTCATATTCTTAGACATAGATATCTCATTGCTAAGAAGAGAGTCTAAGGAGATAAAATAACAGAAAGGTCTTATATTTACCAAAATGTAGATAGCAAATTTTTAATGCAGTAGCAAATACCTAGAATCAAAGTAAATGTCCAACAATTTGGAAATTGCTAGACATATTATGATATATTCTAATATAATAGAATATTACTGCAGCATAAGAAAAAATGAATACAAAGAAATCAGAGAAACATGGAAAGACTTACATGGACTCATGCAGTATGAAGTAAGCAGAAAAAGGAAAACAATATCCACAATGACCACAACAATGTAAACAGAAATAACAATAACAAAACAAGGGAACTGAACACTGTGTAAAAATACTCAGAAAAGTGCTGAGAAAATTCACCTTCCTTCATTCATTGCAGTGGTGAAGAATACAGGTGTGGAATGGTGAATACACTCTCAGATTCAGAATATGTGTTCAAATTTGCTAAACTGCTTTTATTTCCCTCTTTCTTTTAAATTTTTTTTTTTGCAAGAAAATGATCTCCAGGCAGGGAAAGGGGTAGTGATATCTTTAGAAATTAATACAATGAGATAAAAGCATCAATAAAATTAAAAATATGCAAAATCCAAGACCCTTCCCTTTTTATACAACCATAGAACAAATCAAAGTCTTAGACACAAGACTCCATCTCCATCTTAGAGCCACCTAGAGCACTGAATGCATGAGAGATTTACCCAGGGTCCCAAATCCAGTATGTGTCAGAAGTCAAACTTGAATGAAGTCTCTCTGGCTTTAAGATTGGCTCCCTTTCCACTGGTCTAGGCTGCCTCATTATTTCTGTTTAGAATAATTTATTTTCCCCTTTAGGTATAAGCTCATTTATCAATGAGCCATTTTTTCTTACATAAATATTGATTTTTATTAAATTTTTACATGTTGTGTGACCCTGGGTAAGTCACTAAGTCTCTCAGTACTCTAGGCTAGCAATTCTCTAAGACTACAAGTTCATATAATATCTAGATTGTTAGATAAAGTATTTATTAAGTGCTTTACTATGAGTCAGGCACTGCACTAAGAGCTAGGGATGCAAAGACAAGAAATTCCCTGGCCTCAGGGAGCTTGCATTCTAATGGGAGAAGAAAATGTATAAAGCTAGAAGGGACATGGGGGACATGGAAAATTGTGACGGAGGCCTTAGTCAGCAAAGATAAGGCCAAAAAAGGTCTACTGGAGCCCAGCATGTTCCAAAGGCTGAGTCTAAGTTTCTAGTGAAGAAGAGGTATAGTTGAAGCAAAGGTGTTGTTCTGAATTAGGAGAGGAAGCTTTCTCACCTGGAAGTTTTTTATGCCAATTAAACCACAAGTCTGGTTCCTATCACTATCTTAAAGAAAATAATCATAATAATAATACCACATAGCCTTTCCTCTGAGAAATTTGTAAGCATTTAGCATATCTTGGAGTTTTTTTCCTCATACTCCCCCAAGGGCTATCATTCCTATTTTGCAAATGGAGAACCAGAGGAAAAGAGCCAGAGAAAGGTCTCTGGCCTGCTGAATGGATCTTCTCTTAAAGATGTTGGGAATGATATGGGTGAGAAGGCTTCTAGCATTGTGATATTCACTAGGAATACTTTAGATGGAATATTAAGAATATTTTAGATAAAGAATTAAGAATGAGTAGAGCATTATGCTTCCACACAACCAGTAAAACAACTGAAACTAGGACCTAGATCCCTTATCACCAAGCTTCACTGAGCTTGAGCTGTCCCAAACTTTGCCAACAACGCCCTCTCTAAAATGTTGCTTTATTTAAAAAAAATCTGACAAATATAGTTATGTACTTACTTTCCAGCGAACGGGGTTTAAGGATTGAATCTGCTCATTCATGTCTTCTTCCATATTAAATCTGTTAATAACAGAATTGATCTTGAAAGCAACCCTATAATCTGCACACCACCTCCTCAGTTTCCACAAGTTTTCCACATGATTCTTCTTCCCTTGTCCACGGCCAATCAGTGCATTGATTTGCTCATCAAAACTATCACATGAAATAGCAAGAATGTCTAGGTATTCACCTAAAGGGGAAAAAACAAAGTATTCACTTTTCCCTTTCCAAGAACTAGGTATAGTGAATAGCTTATAAATCTTCATCAATGTGTGTATATATATATATATATACACATATATATGTATGTATGCATATATATGTGTATTACATTTATATATGCATATCTCAGTGTTTATATATGCATGTATTTGTATGTGCATATATAGGTAGTCATACACATATGTACACACATGTGCATATGAAAATAGTATCATAGATCTAAAAGCTAGAAGAGACCTCAGAGGCCATGTAATCTGACACTTTCATTTTCTAGATGAGAAACCCGAAGTCCAAGGTAGTTTTCTACTATGTTTTTCTCCATTCTATTAAAAAGGTTTGTTTCTTTCCCAACTCCCTGAGACATAATTCATATATCACAGTTGCTTTCAGTAGCCTCAGTTTGGCTAGGGAACAGACTTGTGAAGATTAGCTTAATTTAGATTCATACTCATGTGCTTTACCATCATGCATTTATCGGAATTTGTGTTGCATGTAAGGCAATCGTTTCTGTTGTAAATCTTCCTTTTTACGTACATATATTTTGAAAAGTATGAATAAACATGAATTTTTTAAAAATGTGTGTTGACATAAAGGGATGGTACCAGCTGTTGAACACAGACATAGAATCATAGACTGTGAGAAGGTTGAAAGAAATTTCAAGATCATTTAGTCCAACCCACTCATTTAAGAGGAACTCTGACATTTACTGGCTGTCTGACCTTAGGCAAATCTCTCAATCTTATATTCCTTATCTGTAAATTATGGATAACAATGGCACTTACATCATAGGCCTGTTGTGGGGCTCAAATGAGATCATGTATATTAAGTACTTTGAGATGCCTGAAGAGCTATACAAATGTTAGCTCTTTAATTATTATCTCCAGCTGTTCTCCAATGTATCCCTCCATTCCAGTCAATCCAAACATATGACTGACCTGGAGTCACAGGAACTCCCAACTCTGCTACTTACTGCCTATATGACCTCAAGTATATCACTTCTCCTGTCTAACCTATAGGTGTTCCTCTGTATAAATAGGGGAGCTATTCTAGATAATTTGTTAGGTCCTCTCCTCTTCTAAATCCTATGACCCTATGACCTTATTATCATGTCCAAGTTTTCACCCATGTTCCTCCTACAATCCCACCTTCTACCTAAAGAGCCACAGGATTCACAGAGCTGAAGAAGGAACTTTAAGGATGATCTAATTCAATGCCCTGATTTAATTGTTAGGAAATTAAGACCAAGAGACTTGTTCACTAAACAAGGCTGGACAGTGGCAGAATTGGAACTAGAACCCACTTCTCTTGATTTCTAATTAAGTCTTCTTTCAACTATGCCATGTATCCAGTTGATCATTCAAGGTGCATCTTAAGTTCCATGTGTTCATAAATCCTCTGAAGCCTTTAGTCTTGACTCATTTTCTTCTCTAAACATGAATGGCATGGTGTGGTGGTAATAACATTGAATTTGGAATCTGAAGACCTGAGTTTGAATCCCATCTCAGTTAATTACTTCCTGTATCTGTGTGCCCTTGGGTAAGTCACAATCTCCTTGGCCATCAATTTCCTTGTTTTTGTGAAGAAAGGGCTTTGGACTAGATGGCCTAAGGTTCTGGGAGTTTTGATTTTTCCCCATTCTAGTTCCCTAGCACTGCTGGTCTCAGAGCTCTGGGAGGAAGGAAGAATATACTCCAATAATAATAGAAAGTAGCAGGCTCAGATTCTTATAATCTAGCCAATAGCTCACTAATGTTCAGACTCCTTAAGAGTCTGCCCAGTATTTTGGATGTTCTAATAAATCTTGTTTTTGGCTAAAAAAAAATAACAGCTAAGTAGCACACAAAGTACCAAACATGTTAGCACATAAGAATGCCACTCACCATAATCCTTGAACCATTTCTCTCTGATCAGGCTCCCATTACTCACGATGCTGACACTGGGCAGTTTTAGTTCTTTTTTGCAGAATTTCACCAACTTGCCTAGGAATTCTCCCCTGTCATGTAGAAATGGCTCTCCTCCTGAAAAGTTAATCTTCTCCATACCTGTCAAATGTCAGAGGAAAAAAAATCTAATTTAAACTAAGGAATCATTCATTATATACTTACTATATGCAAAGCCCTGTATCAAGGAGTCAGAATAAAAGAATGAAAAACAACACAGCCCTTATATTCAAGTAGCATACTAGGAACTATTTAATAGATAATAGCTGACCTTCACAGAGTGCTTTGTTTCTGGGTTTGTTAACTTATAAACAATCCTTCATTCACTTAGCAAACATTAAGCATCTACTATGTACATAGAAAAAACTTACTATTTTAAAAACAGACCACTCATATAATACTCATATCCATAATTACTATGCAGTATCTTTAAATTGCAAAATAAGTAGCTTTAAAAATTTTTGTTTTTATATGATGGGAATATTATCTTAATTAAATTTGATTTAATTATCAAATGTTTTTGGAGCAACACCTAATTCACTCATACTAAGTAGCATTGGTTAAGCACTTAAAATGTGCAAGGCACTGTATAAGGTACCAGGAATATTTCCAGGAAACAAAGAAATATACGATACAGTGTGATATGGAGGATTTAAAGTCAGAGGACTTGTGTTCAAATTCCTTCCTTTGATACTTTCTATCTGAGTAATCTTGGGTAAACAGCTTAATTTCCATGAGCCTCAGTTTCCTCATATGTGAAATGAAGGGGTTGGCCTAGTTGCCCTCTGAGGTCCTTTTTTTAGCTCCAGAGCTATGATCTTGGATCCTATGATCTTATAAACTGAGTTTTATTCCTGGCTGTCCTTGATATTTGTGTAACTTTGGGTCAATCACTTAATCTTTCCATTCTTCAGCTGCCTCATCTATCAAAAAAAAAAAAATATTTAGATTAGAGGATTTCTAATGTTCCTTCCAGCTCTAAATTCTAAAGTCTGAAGTTTCTTCTCTCAAGAGCCTTACAGTCCAGTTAGAGGGTTAAGATGTAAATACAAGAAAGTTTGATACTATGCAATGAAATATTGGATAATAATGGATAACATGTAAAAAGGAGTCATACAGACATAAGTACTAATGGATACAAGCACAGATTAAAGAGAGAATGACTCAGTCCAGAATAGTCAAGGAAGACAGCAAAGAAAGTGGACCATGGCTCAGGGATGCAGGATGGAATTTGGAAATTTTATCGCTGACAGGCAATTTAGTGCACTGGGGCTAGATGGTAAGGGAGTCATTTTATCAACCCTTTCACAAAATTACAGAATCTCAGAACTGGATAGGATTATAAATGACCATCTAGTCCATCTCTCCTCCTTCCACCCTTCCCTTCTTCCACTTAAAATCCTCTAGTCCAAATCTTTTTTTTTTTTTGATAGATGAGGAAACTGAAGAATGTAAAAGTTAAGTGATTGGCCCAAGGTTATACAAATACCAAGAAGGACAGCCAGGAATAACAGTGGTAATCCAGCTCAGCTCCAAAAATTTTGGGGAGGGGGAAGGGAATCACTGGTGACAGCCTTTTTGAATTTTGTTCAGCTCTAATTGTTAGTGTGATTGTCCTTTAATCTAAGCAACTCCAGAAAGGCTTGTCTTATAAAAGATTTATTTCTTAAGATGGAGACATTATGGAATCAGGAGACAATATGGTACCTGGATCCAATTTCCATTTCTACCATAGTCTAGCTGTGTGACCTTGGGTAAGTTATTTAAATACCTTAGATTCCAGTTTCTTCATCCTTCTGTAAAATGAAGGTGTTAACCCAGGCTCTCTTGGTAATATCTTTAATTTCCCAAAGTCTAATCTAAATCTTTCTAACTGTAATATCATTGGCCTTGGGAAAAGTTAAGATCAGCCATTCACAGTTCTTCATACATCATTAATTACACAAATCAAAAGGTTTAATGGAAGTAGTTTCCACCCTGAAAGTCCCCTCCATTACCACCACCCCTAAATGCATGCTAATGAAATCTCAGGTCTGGACCAAAAATATAATTATTAAAGAGAAGTACAAGAATTAATCACAAAATCCTAAATGCTGGAAGTGGGACAAATATTATGACACACAGTCTTTACACAAACCACATCTTCAAAGGTCTGAAAGTTAGTTAAACACATAAATTTCCAAATATAAACACCAGTGATAATATTAGCTAACACACTATATCTTTTTAGTTTGTTCTCTAGAACAGCACTGTCTTGCTGGACAACAATGGCTACAAGAGACCTTGTGGGCTTTGAGTCTAGAAATGTAAAAGAAGCAGAAAAAAAAAACAAAGAGAAAGAGCAGAAGAAAATGGGGAAAATGGAGAATAATGAATGAGGAGAGAGCAATGAGCAGAAGAATCAGTGGAAGAGGGTAGATGCATAAATAACCATTCATGAAAAGAAGCAGATCCCTTGGTAACTGAGATCAGAAATGGTCCAGAAGAAGTGAAACGTTGTGAGCAATAGAATAGTCTATGAGCAGTCAGTGAAGGGACAAACAGATCTTCACACATCAATAGCACACAGCCTAAGGCATCACTATATTATGGTTTGGTACTGTAATTAATGTTTACTATGATTACCCTGAGTCATAACTAAACTAAATTATGATCAATATCCTTCTGCTATGAAGGTAGGGAATTGTGTAACACATCTCAGAAAGAACCACACCTTTGAATATTAAACATTTCTTCTTAAAAAAATGTTTTGGTCAAAGTAGGAAGTCTAGGACAGCTAGGTGGCAAAGAGGATAGAAGGATGGGCCTGGAGTCAGGAAGACTCTCTTCAAATTCGGCCTCAGACACTTACTTGCTGTGTGACCCTGGGCAATTTACTTAATCCTATTTACCTCATTTTCTTCATCTGTAAAATGAGCTGGAAAAGGAAATGGCAAACCACTCCAGTATCTTTGCTAAGAAAACTACAAATGGGGTCACAAGAGTTGGACACAACTGAAAAATGACTGAACACAACAGGAAGTTGCTTCTGTTTCTCTTAAATTTCTCTGCTCAAACCCCACAAAGTCTTTTATAGTCATTGCTGTCCAGCAAGACAGTGCTGTTCTAAAACCATCACTGTAAAATATCTCATACTTCAGGAAAGGCAACATTCTGCAGTGGAAAGAGGGCTGGGTTTGGAGTTACAAGTTCTGGACTTAAATCTTGGTTCTATCACTTTCTGTAGGACATTGAACTAAACACTTATCCTCTCCAGGACTTAGTTTCCTCACTTTTAAATCAGAGAATTAGATGAGATGTTCTTTAAGGTCCCTTCCAGCTCTAAATCCTTTGGTCCTAAATCAGTATAACTAACTCAGAGATTCTTAACCTATTTTCCCCTTCACCTTTTTTTTGTATCATTGACCCATTTGGCGGCTGGTATAGTCTGTGGACCCATTTTCAGAATAATGTTGTAAAATTCAATACATAAATATATATAGGACTGAAAAGCAAACCAATTATATTGAAAAAACTTATCAAATACTAAAAAAACTAATTCTTGGATCCTTTTAAATATACATGTGTACCCATTATGTCTATCTATAAAAGCCAATTTAAAAACTCTTGGATTAGATAATTTTTAAGGTATTTACCCACTCTCAGAATCAGTTTTGAAGGTACAGATAAAATATCTGATTAATCTGATAATCCCTCTGGACCTCAGGCCTTTCATCTGTAAAAATAAAGGGTTCAACCAGATCAGGGGTTTTTAACCTGGGCTGCATGGATTTCAAGGATCTGTGAACTTGGATAGAAAAACATTTAGATTTTCTTCTTTATTTTCACCCACCTCTAACTGAAATATAGCACTTTCTTCAATTATGAATGGTGAGCAACAGACATCATACTGAGAAAGGCTCCATACGCTCTATCATATTGCCAAAGTGGTCCATTGCACAAAAAAAAAAGTTGAGAATCCAGGGGCTCGATGTTCTCTAACATATGTCCAAATTCTAAATTCTCATGGGTGGAGGTAGAACCAGGATTTGAAGCCAGAGCTTTAGACTCTGAATCCAGTGTTCCTATCAGCACTCTATGCTAAGCATTGAAGATCCTCAGGTCAGACTCACCTGCTTCTTTAAGCATACGGAGACCTCTCTTGGCTTCCTCCAGGGGAAGCACAAATGATGTTTTAGCAGTATGGAAGCAGAAACCACATTTGTAGTTACACTGGCGTGTGAAATGATAGTTGACACTGACAGGGTTAACAGAGACCCCTGATGCATCTTCAACTCCTGCAGTCTCTTCTCTTTTCCCTTCTCTCTTCTCCCTGGGCTGACTGCTCCTTTTGCCACCTGTAGACCATAGCAGTGTCCCGAATGAGGAGTATAAATGTATCAGAATCTTCCACACAGGCGTCAGCTTGAGGCTAAAAGCATAAAGTAGCTTCTCAGCAAAGCCGGTTAGCGTGAGCAGCCACATCTCTGCCAGCTGTCTGACTGCTGTGCACAGCACAACACTGAAGCTCACTTCAAATCCTGCTGTTAAATATACAGAGCTCTGATGGACTAGCTTCTGTGTCACGTGTGGGAGTTGACACTTCTTGTTTTCTTTTGCAGTTGAGTAGTTTCGATTTCCTTCTTTAGTGAAATGAAAATTGGAACCCAGTCAAGAAATTACATAAACCATATTACAAGGAAACGAAATTACTTGTCAGGATTCCATTCCACTTACTGCTTGCCAGTAGCACAACATTATAGTGTTCTGGATGCCTTGAGGATGTACCTAAAGTTAGGGCTTAGTACTGTACTTGAGGATCTTTGGAAAATATTTTCCTGTGTGCCAGTGTCTTGTTTTGATTTTGGGGAAACTTCCTGAGGTATTCTTATTTTGAACTTTGCCTCAGAAGCTGCACTCAGGCTCTCTTATATCCCTAGACTTATTCTAACAGATGATTTTTAGCTTTAAAGAATCAAAGATCTAGAGTTGGGAGGAGGGTATTAGAGGCAGGCCATTTCTCTCACCTATATTCTTCCCATTGTTCTACTCTAAATCAGTCAGCCTTTTCCCAAGAGCCCTCTGGAACGTCAACTCCATAATTAAGAAAGGAACAAAGGTGCTGTCATCTTAAATATTTTTGTTTCTCATTCCTTTCATCTCCTGGCACTCACTAAGGGCCAGGCACTATGGTCCCAGCACTTTCTGGCTGTAAGAATTAATTAACTAATTGACAATAAATTGTAAACCGACCATTCGAAAAGACTCATGATAAAAAATGCTATCTACCTCCAGAGAGCGGAGTGATGAACTCTAAGTGAAGATTGAACCTTACTTTTTTTCTCACTTTATTTTTCTCATTTTTTTTCCCCAATGATTAATGGGGCCATGAAAAATAAATAAACTGACTCACTGACATCCTAAGACAACACAATATATTTTTCCAAGGACATTGACTTCAGAAAGGCACCTATTAATTCAAAGTTTCTTAAATTTCATTAGATATTTGGAAAGGAATGATGTGGTATTGCTCAGTTTCTCTGCATCTTGTGGGACCCCTCTTTTCTCCAATACCTTCCTTCCCCATCAAAACACCTCAACTTCACCCTAAAAACTGAAATTGAGAGTCATATTAGTGGATACAGTTTAGATGAGCATACTAGACTGTATCTGGTATTCAAGTAATCATCTGCTGTCTGTACTGGTATATATTGTGTAAGAGTTTGGTAAAAGCATAAGGCATGACTCAGACTGAGTCCAGAACCAACAATCAATACATATAAAAATGTATATAGCATAAATATAAAGTTAATAAATACACATATATGCTATATATATATATACACATATACATATATACATATATACATATATATACATATATATGCATATATATGTATATAAACTAGTTAAGTACAAGTCAGTTTGGGATAGAGGCCATTATTAGTTGGAGGCATCAGGAAAGCTTTCATGCAGAAGATAATGCCTGAGCTATGTCTTAGAGGAAAAGAAGGATTTTGTGAGGACTTTGTGAGAAGTAAGGAGGCGTGCCATTCCAGGCATGGGGAACTGTCAGTACAAAGGCATGAAGACAAGGGATAGAGTGCCAATATTGAGAAGGCTAGTTAAAAGTTAAAGATAATGTGATGTCAAGATTACAAGCTTGAGAGGCAGGAAAATGGTGGTCTCTTTAGTGGAAAGAGTGAACTTTGGAAGAAGGCAAGGTTTGGGAGGTGGAAGATAATATATTCAGTTGTAGATATGTTGAATTTACGATTTCTCTATGATATCCAGTTTGAAATGTCTAACAGGTAATTGGTAATGAAGTCTGAAGCATGGGGAAAGGACTGAGGCTTAGGCAAGCAGGAAGGATTGGTGGGATGTGGCATGGCTGGAGATCTCCAGGCAGTGCTGATGGAGACTAGGAATAGAGCAAATAGGAATAGACTAGGAATAGAGTCTATCAAATCCCAGAAGTGGTTCCTGGGATTGAGTCCAGTTTCTTAGTTGGGAGGAATATTTATCGAACATCATTACAGTGAAAAAAAGTCTCATACATATGTGTATACACACACTGTGTGTGCGTGGAGAGAGAGAAAGAGAGAAAGAATATATTTATTGAACAATTAATTGAACCTCAATAATACGTGAAGGGGGGAGGAAGGAAATAAGCATTTATATAGCACCTACCATATGCCAGGTATTGTTGTTGTTGTTCAGTCAATTAGTCATGTCTGACTTTTCATGACCACATATGGGGTTTTCTTGACAAAGGTACTGGAGTGGTTTCCTCTCCAGCTCATTTTACGGATAAGGAAACTGAGGCAAATGGAGATTAAGTGACTTGCCCAGGGTTACACAGCTAGTAAGTATCTCACCTTGGATTTGAACTCAGGTCTTCCCTTCCCAACTCCAGACCCTGTGCTCTGTCCACTGAGCCACTTAGTAATCTTACCAGATGTTGTACTAAGGGATTTTTACAAATATCCATTTGATCCTCACATCATCCTTGACAGGTTGAGGCTATTATTATACTGATTTCGCAGTTGAAGAAATGGAGGCAGAGGTTAAGTGACTTGCTCGGGTTCATATATCAGAGAGAGAGAGAGAGAGAGAGAGAGAGAGAGAGAGAGAGAGAGAGAGA
>NW_020954619.1:43772800-43823338 GCF_900497805.2 Vombatus ursinus | reverse complement strand
AGAGAGAGAGAGAGAGAGAGAGAGAGAGAGAGAGAGAGAGAGAGAGAAAGGAGAGAGAGAATATATTGAATAATAAATAATTAAATAATAAATCTTAATAAATGAATGAATAAATAAATAAATAAGTATCTGAGGCTAGATTTGAACTCCAGTCTTTCTGAGTCTAGGTTTAGGGCTCTGCTATCAGCTGCCTCTAAGCCTTCCAATTAACCTAGAAATTCCAATATATATGATATGCTCTCTACTCCATAATATTCTAAATTCTATAAAATTACAGAATGTTAGAAGTGTGTGACATTAGAGACCAAATAATCCAACCTCATTTTTAATTGACAAAACTGAAACCCAAACAGGCCTTGTGACTTGTCCAAAGTCATGTAGCAAGTTACTGATTAAATTAATACTAGTACTTAAGATCCCTGACTTCTAGTCCAATGTGTTTTTAAATTGAATTTTTTTTACCAGACCACATTCCTATTTTCTAATTACATTTGGGGGTATGTTTGAGATGTTTGAGCCTGAAATACAAGTATAGATTGGGGAAAGAGTCTACAGTGTTTGGGGGAAAAGATTAACAGAGGGCTAGTCAGCCCAAAATGATTTGAAAGTATCCACAAGCATAGCTCATTTTATTGTGCTTCGCTTTATTATGCTTTGCGGATATTGTGCTTTTTACACATTTGAAGGTTTTTTGCAACTCTGCGTTAAGCAAGTCTGTCAGTGCCATTTTTCCAACAGCATGTGCTCATATGGTGTCTCTGTGTTACATTTTGGTAATTTTCTCAGTATTTCAAACTTTTTCATTATCTGCTAGGATAATCTGTGATCAATGATCTTTGATATTATTTTTGATGTTACTTTGATGTTACAATTATTTTGGGGTGCCCACTCATAGGAGATGGCGAACTTGATCAATAAATGTTGTATGGGTTCTGACTGCTCCACCAATGGACCTTCCCCATCCCTTGCCATCTCTTCAGGTCTCTCTGTTCCCTGAGACATTACAATATTGAAATTAGGCCAATTCATAACCCTGCACTGGCCTCTAAGTGTTCAAGTGAAAGAATCCATCCATTAGACAAGCTTCATTGTTGTGTTTTAAGAAACTGTCACACGCTCCCATCCAACCTTCAACAACCACCATTTTAATTAGTCAGCAGCCGCCAACATCGAGGCAATCACCAGCAAAAAAGTTACAACTTGATAAAGGCTCAAATGATGGTTAACATTTTTTAGCAATAAAGTATTTTTTTAAATAAGGTATGTACTTTTTTTGGTATAATACTATTGCACCTTTAATAGACTACAATATCATGTAATCATAACTTTTATATGCACTGGAAAACAAACATACAGTCAAGAAATCACAGTCCAGTGTGAACTGGATTTAAGTGAAGCAGAGCTGTGCAAAATCATTGTCCTCTCTTTCTTCTCTTTTCTAAATTGAGACTTTTCCCAGTTCTCAGTTTGTCTGAGGCAATGCCACTCAATGACTAAGGGCTGAGTAAGAATTGAGACAAAGTATGACCTAATCTATTGGCACAAAATATCAATTTGGGAGGGGAAGACTTTCTTAGTTTCTGTCTAGAACAGAAAGCAACTGCTATTTACACTTATTCTAAGCCATCAAAACCTAAAGAAAGAGCCACCAAGTCTTTGACTGGGTGCTATTATTGGCCATTCAATGAAAGCCAGAGTGATTTGGGTTTAAAGGCATAGGCAGTTTTTTTTTTAAACAGGCTTTATTGAGGTTATCTGGAACCAAAACCACAATATCTTTGTATGCCTATATAGATCACCATATTGTGTGCATTTCCTTGTTCTTGACCTCCTTCCAAATAACTTCATCTAAATGAAATCCGGATAATGTAAATACGGGTAGTCTTAAAGGGGTAGGAAATGTCACAATAAGGTAACCCAAAGCTTGAAGAGCCAAGATCAGGAGTAAGCCAGCTCCAGCTTGAAGACTCCATGGATGAGTCTCTCAGGTCTAGGCAACAGTGTGGTAAAGTGGAATGAATACTGTACCTGGAGTCGTAAGAGACCTGGGTTTGAATTCCAGCATTAGTTATTTGATGCTCAGAGGGTATCATTAGAGCTTCAACCTCAGTTACTAGCCACTTCAACGAATATTATGATGAAAGAGACTTATAAAACCTAAAGGATTGTAGGAATGAGAGCTCTGTTATTATTAATCTCTGTTCCTGAGTTCCTCGAAAGCCTGGTTACTGTAATTACACTGACCCATGAAAATCAACATGCTACATAGTTTGCTATGCTGAAAAGAGTACTGGGTTTAGAACCAGAATACAATGGTTGAAGTTTCGTCATCTACAAAATGAGGGGGTTGGCCTAATTGATCTCTAAGGTCCCTTCTCGATTTAAAAATCCTACAATTCCCCCAATGTGAATTTCTCAAAAGCAGGGAAGTCTCTCACCCTTCTATTTGTATCCCCTGTCTTACTTTCCTGTTTGTATCATTTGAGCTAGAGAGCAAGTTAAAAGATAAGCCCATCACTGCCCTGCAGGGATCTTTCCTAACAAAGAAGTTAACTATCAGTGGGAAAGGAGCAAATCTTGCAAGATAGGACACTGTAGACCAAGAAGGTTCCATGCTTTAGAATTTTCTTGCAGAGATTCACATGCAGCTATTTTAGTTTATGATATAACAGTTAAATATTCCTTTTTTATACTTCTAAGAAATTATTTTATACAATTTATCAAAATTTATAAAATATTTATGTTGCATAAAAATATTTAGTTACACATTTACAAAATCCATCTTTATAAAATTTATGAATATATTTTATGATTTTAAATAAAACATTTATTTATAAATATATGTATTTATAAATGTATAAATAATTTTATTTTAAAATATAAATTATATTTAATTCTTTTTCATTTATTCCTTCATTTTAATGAATTTCTACCTGCTTTGTTGCTTTCTAATGTGACTTTGAGTCAAATAATTAATTTCTCTGAGTCTTATTTTCCTCTTCCAAAAAAAAAAAAGAATTGCAATACCTGCCCTATCTCCCTCTCAAGGCCAATACATGTGAAACATTTTTAGAAGACTCTAAAGCGCCCTATGAATGTAAGAGATTATTATGACTTTACATCAAACCAAAGTTATACAGGTGGTTCAGTTCAGGTATTCACCCTCTTCCTAATGCTTTCATGATACCTTTTGGTGACAATTTCCGGATGAAAATAGATTTTGAATTCAAGATGACTTATATTTTCCTTGAAATGGAAAGTGAAAGTGAAAAAGAACACAGTCTCCCTACATATTTACTTCAAGGGACTTAGGGATTTGTCATCAGTTTCAGGAAATTTTGCCAAGTATGAGATGATACTGAAGCCTCCCTATAATTAAGCTTATTTAAGGTTATTAGTTGCTAGGTCAAACTTGGAGTGGAGAAACAGAAATCCCCTTAGTGATTTCAGTGTATATTTTAAGCACAAGGCCTGATGACCTGATGGACCAAAATTGCTCAATGAGAAACTTCTTCTCTGGTCAGTCCAATCACCTTGAACACATACTTCTTTTTCTCACCCTGACACTCTGCCGGTGTCCCACCCTTCCAGGAAAAAGAATTGGGCAAAAATGACCCTGTGTTCTGAACCAAAAGAAAGTACCTAGAACAACAGGGATGGCCCTTTGTGGTTTAAGCTAACCCCCAAGGTCCACATAATCCTTTCTAAATATAATAAAAACATACTTACTGTACGGCTCTGTGCAAGTCATTGAAGCTCTCAATGCCTCCATATAACTTGCTATGACTATAAGTTGCTAAGCAGATGCTAAGCATTGGTAGGGAAGTTGCTTCAATGGGAATGATGGAACTTGCTCTCTATGCCAATAATATAATGCTGCCTCTGACCTATAAAGAAAAAGGATCCCATAGAGAAATGGATGGAGTGGTACCTTTCCCCATATTTGATGCCTGTTGGCCTGAGAGTTGTCCAGTAGAATGTAATCTTTTTGTAGGCAGGGACTATTGTTTGTTATACACAATTTGGCATAGGGAATTACCAAGGAGAAAACTCCCCTAATCAATGCTGAATAGCATCTCCTCTGCAACTCATAGTTGCACGGAGAGGCCTGGCACCCTAAAAGGGTAAGTGACCTACCAAGATTCACATAACCAGTATAAGTCAGAGGTAGGGACTTGTACTCTTAAAATACATAATATCAATATTTCACATTTACATAGCCCTTTAAGATTTGCAAAGTTGTTTCCTTTACAACTATGTGGTTAACAAAATGCAAGCACTTCTATCCTCATTTTACCGATAAGAAAACTGAGGCTGAAAAGTTAAATGACTGCCCATAGTCACACAGCTAGTTTAAGTTGGAGACGGGATTTGAGCTTATGACTTAAAGTCCAACACTCTTTCCATTATACCATGGGGCCCTTACACTTTATTATCAGGAGTCCCCAACTTCTGATGAAGATATATCATAAAGCAGAGGGAGTGGTTTCAGAGTATACTACTAAGAACACAGTTTTGGGGCACTTTGAGGTCTTCCTGTTGTAGTCAATGTGCTTTGGGACAAAGGTTACACTGTACTAATTCTCTAGTGATGCAGGAGGGGCCTAGAATAGTAGAGATGGCTCTTTCTGGCTTAAACTAAAACAATTGGGCAATATTGAACATTATAGAAAATGACTTATACAAGGAACATAAAAGATCCCTATTCTGCTGGTTTCCCTTTCCAGAGAAGACAACTTTCAGCAAAACACAATAACTCACACACATGAGAGGACAGTCCTGAGGACTCAGATCTTTGTCCCCATGCTATTCTTTTAACATGAGGTCTCTCATAATGCCTTTCCTTTACTTCCATTTCCCTGTGTCTTAAGAGTTAAAAAAAAAAAAAGGCTTGCTTCACATATACCATCAGACGTTGCCAATCCTTCATTTCAAAACAGAGACTCCAGGAAATTTGTGTGGGAACAGAAACATCAGGGCCTTTTCCCAGTGCAAATGCTCACACACATTCCCTTCCTGCCTTTGTAGCTGTACCGTGATGTCATTTTCACTTTTCTAACATGCCAAAAGGTAGCATGGTGCCATAAGAAGGGCATCATACTGTAACAGAAGACCAAGGTTTGAGTTCTGGATTTTCCATTTACTTGTTGTATGACCTTGGACAAGTCATTTAACATTTCTAAGCTTAAGTTTCCTCATGTGCTAAAGAAAGGATTCTAAATGGTATTTCCTATGCCTTTACGTTCTACAGGTTTCTGGTTCTAAGTATCTTCCTTTCTTTTTTTCTCTAATCTGGTAACTTTATTATCTTTCTCATTTTTCATTCTTGTTTTCATTCTTGTTCTTATTCATTCCTCTCTACTACCAAAGTCTCTCCCTATTGCCTCACCCAACCTACCAATATTTCTTCACCTGTTCAAATCTTAGCCATCCCCACAGGCTCAGTTCAAGTATGGACCATCAACTCCTTTGACTCCTTGAAACCTTTGACTCCAAACTGATCTCTCCATTCTCTGAGGTCTATTGTCCAGACATTATTATTTGATTACATACTGTCTTGTTTTTTCATTGAGTTATGCTGTATTTTCCCAACAGATGAAACTGAAAACTCCTGAGGCACAAATTGTCCCTGTTTCAAGTTTCTTCCCTCATCAATCCATCCTTCATGCAGATGCTAGAGTAATTTTCAATTAATATGCACACAATAGGCAGATATGACCATGTCACTCTCCTACTAAATAATTCCACTGGCTCCCTACTTTCTCTAGGATAAACAAATGAACAAACAAACAGATAAATAAATTATATATATGTATGTATATATGTATGTATGTATGTCAGTTTGACTTATGAAGCTTTTCACAACTTGGACCCAAACTATCTTTCCAGTTTTATTATTCATTATTCCCCTTGCTGTACTTGATGGAATAGCCAAATTGGCTTTCTCTGTTTCTCACAAAGCACTCTAACTCCCATCTCTGTGCCTATGCATTAGCTATCCCTCATGCCTGGAACTCACTCTCTTCTCACTATGATTTTATAAAATCCCTCACTTTCTTCAAAAAGCAACTTAAGTATCACATAATGCTTTTACTGACACCTTCAATACCCAAATGTTTTCTACCTTAATTATATTTAATTTTATTTAGTCTATATATATTATCTCTATATAATATATGCATATCTACATACATAAATACACATACATACATATATACATATAATACATAAATGCATACATACATATACTGGAGTTCAAGCCCATTTGTGTAAGACTCTCCTTGTTGGTGGAGAAAGATTACTTAATTCTCCCTGTTTGCAGGAGGGTGCAGAGTTGGTGAGAGCTTGGAAGAGGTAAGATATTAGTTCTTCTGGGTTCTACTTTTAAGAAAGGACTCTAGGTTTCAGGTTTTCTTTAGGAAGAGGTCCCTGCAGCAAGTAAAAGATTCTGGGAAGAAGCCAACATGTAGGGAAACCGTTCTTATTACCAGTTTATCACACAATAGACTTTAGAGAATTTCCCCTTGGGTGAGACCAGAAACTCTCTTTTGAACTGAGATATCTCAATCCTAGTGGGATAGCTCATTCACTCTATGTATTATCTTGTATGTTCAAATCTATATAACTTCTCTCATTACTGATTGTCTTTGTATTGGATAGGATGAATGAGTTTACCTTATATTTGTTTTATATTTTTATTTATATATTTTATATTATTTATATATATTATATAACATATAATATTTTTATATTTACTTTATATTCATTAGATATGATGGTTGTTATGTAAATGGCATTTGGTGGGAAAGTCAAATCTTTGAGTATGTGTGCATACACACACACACACACACACACCCATACATTATGTGTATGTATACATATGTATGTATGTATATATCTATATCTATGTATGTATGTGTATGTGTATATATTACATATACATATATATATAGAGAGAAAGACAGAGAGAGAGAGAGAGAAGAGACAGACAGAGAAACAGAGAGAGAGAGACAGAGAGAGTGGGGCATTTCTTCCATTAAAAGTATAGCATCCAGAAAACACAATTTGAAGCTAAAATCACTCCTCCTAGAATAGCAATATTTGGGAAAAGGCAGATAGATATAATTCTAGACCAGAACCTTCTGTCTGAGAATGTTAATTTTCTCCCAGTATGACACATCTAGATAAACCATGTGGTCACACATTACCTATGCAGGCAACACAGCCTAGCAGTGCCTGACACAGTAGATAACAAGTTCTTGTTGATTAACTGATTAATTCCTAGGAATTCTACCCCCCCCTTCTCCCCAATCTCTGACAAGTGATCATCCATCTTTTGCTTTATATACTTTAGAAAAAAGAAGCCCAATACTTTCCAAGAGAGCTCATTTAACTTTTGGGTAATTCTGATGGTTAGAAAAATTATGTTTATATTAAATGAAAATCCACCTCTCTGCAACTTCTCTCCCACCCTATGTCTCTCCAAAGTCCCTAGTTCTGCCCTGTGGGGGTGAAATAGAAGAAATCTGATCCTTCATCAATATGGTATTATCTTCAAATTTTTTAGAAAGCACATTTATCCTGAATCTTCTCTACTCAAGAGTGTCAGAAACATGAAGTGATGCAAGGCTGATGGGGAAGAGACAAGACCTTCCCTTTCTGGTAGAATATTTCTTCTATTAGTCTTCTGTCAAGAAACAAGTGATTATAATTCCATGGGGGATCATAAAGAGCATCACAAAGTCACTATAGTGTTAGTATATGGGATGTGAAGGGTTTAGAAGCTGGTAGTTGTAAGCACAGCAGCTATTAAAAAGACATATTGGCTCACAAAAGTGTGGGCCTTGATCAAGGGAGAAGAGGAGAGAAGAGATAAGAGGGGAAGTGAAGTTTCACATGGGCACCTAGCATAAACACTAAGCTGGACCTTGCAGCCAGACTACTAGTGCTCCCTGCACAGTACCAAGCGAACAATAATGAAACACTGAATGATTTGATGTTATCCAGGACAACTTCTATTTATCATGGACAGTTGCACTTCTTTCCAAGCATCTATTTGAGAATGGGAGTGCACAGGGTGAGAGGGAGACTGGCTAACAACTACAAATCACCATTTCCTTGAACCCAAGTTGGTCAGCGAGCCACTCATCATCCCAGTCATGCTCCAACTTGAGAGTGAACAGGACAGCAGTTGAATTATTGACTTTTGAATGTGTTCAATAAGCAAACAAGTCAGTAACTGTCATTTATCTTGCAATCCTCCCTCTGAATTGTCCTAGGAATAAACTAAATTCATCTAAGTTTCACTTTTCTGTTTAGGTTTCTATTTCACAGTAAACATTTTTTCCATAGTTCCCACCTTTTCCTTTTCTTTAAAAATGCTCTACATAAGCTACTATTATGATTTCCCACTTAGTCTTCAAGGGATATAAAAATTTTCCCAAGTTAGCCCTTCAAATACTTGAAAACAGCTAAACTGTAATTAGGAAATCTTCTCTCCTGTCAGTACTTTGGGACACTGCAGGGCTAAGAAGGGAAAACATAGGTACTGCCACTTTTGCCAGAAGTCTCCCTTCCCATCTTCTGCAAAGGTTGGTACAGGCACAGAAAAGAACAAGTGATTATCAACTAGCAGGGGATATGAAGGAATACCAGGAAGTAGACAGTGAAAGATGTAAGTACTTTGGAGGGTTGAGATACTGACCTGAAGGCTGTGAATGTGGCAGCACAGACCAAGGAGCAGCAGTTGTAATGAGGGTCCCAAGTGGGCAGAGTAGTCCCTTCATTCAGCAACAAGGTAGTTTCCTGACTAGCAACTCAAATTCTCAGACCACAGGAGGATACATGTCTTGAATCCTCAGGATCAGAAATCTTGGGCCTGTGATAAATTATACAGCTCATAGGTGTGTCCTTACCATAGCCATCAGTGGCCATATGTACCAACTGCCTCATATTTTCCACTT
Source organism: Vombatus ursinus (assembly GCF_900497805.2). Classification (NCBI taxonomy): domain Eukaryota; kingdom Metazoa; phylum Chordata; class Mammalia; order Diprotodontia; family Vombatidae; genus Vombatus; species Vombatus ursinus. The sequence continues at coordinate 43,814,375 of NW_020954619.1, read as the reverse complement.
GTCCTTGTGTTACTTTGTGATAAGCTTCATTTACTCTGTAAGCCTCCCTTGTATGGAATTTTCTACACCCCAAGATTCAAACCTAAGCAATGGCTGGCTTGTACATCAGGTTAAAACAAAGTGGTTAAGGGCCTCCTTTTTAGAGTACCATTATTGAACAGTATGTATTTTTATTCATATCACAGTCATAGAATTATATTTGAGATAGAAAGGACATTAAATATCATGTAATTCAAATGCCTCATTTTATAGAGGAGGAAACTGATACTAAGGAAAGTTAACAAATTCAAGGACATAAATAATTGACAAAGTCAGGATTAAACAATCAACCAATTGACAAGCAATTGTGCCAGGGTATACAAAGAAGTAAATGAAGTACTCCTTAACCTCAAGGAACTTAAATTTTATAGGGGTCATAACATGTACAATGTGCAAAATAAATATAAGCAATAAATAGACATATTTGTAAGATAAATACAAGGTTAATTTTTTTTTTTTTTTTTTTGTGCAGGAGGTGGAGATACTAGTAGCTGGAGGGATCAGGAAAGGCCTCATGTAGGAAATATCATTTGAGCTCAGTTTTAAAGAAAATAGGGATTCTAAACTCATTTCTTAACTTCTAAACCATACTAGTCTTTTTCCAGCATAACATGTTACCTCCTATTTCACTAGCCATAATACTAAAGAACATATTTATCGTTTTAGCTACGTGATTCTGGGTAAGTCACTTAACTTCAGCCTGCTTTAGTTTCCTAAGCTCTAAAATAGGAATAATTTTATAACACCTACCTCCCAGGGTTATTGTCAGGATCAAATGACATAATACATGTGAAGTGCTATATAAGTATAGCTGCTATTGTTGTATTGTTGTTATTATCATATAATCAAGTGCATTCCTCGAAATCTCAGCATTGCTTCTGTTAGATAACTTATACACTCTAAATGAGATGCAATATGGTATAATGGAAAAGAGCTGACCTAAGCTACTAAGACTTGGGCTCAAACCCAGCCTCTGATACATATTGGTTGTGTAACCTTGAAAAAGTCATCTAACCTCTCAGTGCTCAAATCACAGGTCCAGGCTCTATAACTAAGGTGAGTAATGAGTTTGGCCTGTTGGTTCACATATTGCACAGAGAAGAAAAACAACAGTGATAATGTCAGTGCCTATGGACTAACACTAACTAACGAACTCTTTTAACTAATGAACTCTTTTAATTCAGCAGACATTTCTCAAGAGCCTAGCATATAAAAGTCTTGAATGAGGCTCTAGAAGAAATGGAAAAATAAGTAATAATTGCTTACATTTGTATATTGTTTTAAGGTTTGCAAAGCACTTTCCTCACAAGAACCCTGTGAGGCAGATAGACAGTTTAGATATTATCCCCATTTCATAGATGAGGAAACTGAAGTTCAGACACATTAAGTAATTTGCCCAGAGGTAAACAGTGACCAAGGCAGGACTTAAACCTAGGTCTTTAGACCCCAACTTTAATGCTCTTTCCAATGTACCTTAATGGCTGACATAAGTCCCTAACCTCATGGATGTTACAATCTAATGGGGGTGGTGGAGGAACACATCTATCAATCATACATCATAAATTAGAGCCTAGAAGGAAACTTAGAACCCATCTATTTTAATTCCTTTGTTTTGCAGATGAGGAGACTGAGACCTAGAGAACTAAAACTTATAGGAACATATATTTTTAGCTGGAAGAAATTTCAGAGGTCATCCAGTCCACCTCTTCATGTAAATGAGATGAGGAAATTGAGGACCAGATAAATTAAATAATATGCCCAAGGTCATATTAGTAATAAGTGGCAGAGCCAGTATGTGAACTTACTTCCTTTGACTCTAAATCCATGTGATAATAATGTAAGGAAAATTAACCTTTAGAGTCAGAGAGTCTGAGTTCTTAGAGTAGCTCCAAAGCCCAGGCTTTTAGACAGTCTGGTCCAGAAATCTCACCTGTGGGCCTAGTTGCTCAAAGTAACACCCCGAGGGAATTCATAGAAGGCATTGTATCCTCCAGCCCCACCCACCTCAGGCTTCCAGGCAACTTAGCTAGGCCTAATTCCTTGGGTTTCATTGTTTTTAGCATTTGTTTCCATGTCAGGGACAAAACAGGAAAAACTTAACACCCTCTGTACCCCTTTCGCACTGCTTTGTCCCAAGGAAGGGGCGCCCGAGGCTTCTGCAGCCAGAGACGTCCCTGGGCGCTGACCGCGCGGCCCCTGCTGTGCCCAGCCCCCGCCCACCTCCGAGCTTTCGTTTCTTCGCGAGCCCTGCCCGCTCTGGGGCCTTCCTCCCCCAGCCCCCCGTCCCCACCCCCCCAACCTTAGTCCCATCGCTAGGTTTCGTTTCTGGGTCGGTTTCCTCTTTCCTACTCCTGATCTCGCCCTTCGGGGCGGGGCCAGCGGCCCCTAGATAATGGCTTTTGTCCCTCGCCTGGGCGACTTCATTCTCAAATACTTGGAGAGGATTCGGCCGCTGCAGGTGCCAGCTGTCCGCCGCCAGGCCACTGCTATGTATCCGCCTGACCTGGGCCAGGACCGCTTCTTCGTCTTGGAACTGCCAGACTCTGGTCTGGTTCATTTCACCCTCTGCGGTGACAGCGGTGACAGCGCAGACAGGCGCGCCTTGGCCCGCAGAGATCCCCGGCTAGAGACGTTCCTCCTTGCTCCGGGGCGCAGCTACTCCTTGTGCGTGCCCATAGCCCCAGGTTCTGGCCACAGGGGAAGGATCCGCGCTGCGCGCCTGTACCACCACCTGCTACATCAACTTAGCCAGGACCCTTTCCAGAAGTGCCAACTGCGGAGCCTGCTCTCCTACTCCCCTAACAGCCCACCGGGGGGCACGGAGAAGGGCATCATCCTGTGGGACCCCTTGGACTGCCTGCAGATACAGCGTGCCTTGGAGGGTCTGCTGGTTGCCTGTGAGCCTCCACGCCCACATCTGGGTATGTTCGATGCTGACCACAGTGGCTTGCTGTGGCAGAGCCTGTGGGAGTTGCCAGGAGGAATAGGAACTGAAAGGCATAAGTTGCGAGTGGTGCCCACTGCAGAGCCCCTGCTACACCCTGTAGTGCCAGACCTGCCTATCTCTGTGGTGTTTCCCAATCTGAAAGAAACCCGAAAAGTTTTTGAGGAGGTAAGAATTAAGCATCAACCTAGGATAGACTGTCCTAAATGAAAAAAAAAAAAAAAAAAAAAAAGACCACATTGTTTAAGCCATCATAGGTTCATAAATTTAGAACTGGAGATGACCGCAAGAGAAAAACCCTCTCATTCTACATATAAGGAACACAGCTTTCTTTATATGCAAACAAAAATGTGTGTGTGTGTGTGTGTGTGCATGTGTGTTTTAACATTGAAGGTTAAATGACTTCTCCAAGGTCACACTGATGGTGAACACCAAACCTTGGAATTCAAACCTAAAACCTCTGATGCCAAATTCATTGCTGTTTTCGAGTTTTCTAGAAATCATCTTATCCAGCCTCCTCATTTTACAGGTGAGAAAACCCAGATCAGGAGAGGTCATAGTTGTCCTTGCTATTATTCAGTCCTATCCAACTAACTCTGTGACCCTATTTGGGGTTTTCTTGGCAAAGATACTGGAGTGGATTGCCATTTCCTTCTCCAACTCATTTTACAGATAAGGAAACTGAGGCAAACATGAGTAAGTGACTTGCCTAGGGTCACACAGCCAGTAAGTATCTGAGATTAGAACTGAACTCAGACCTGTCTGACTCCATGCTTGGCACTATATCTACTTCACCACCTAGCTGCCCTGGAGGTCATAGGAGAATAAATTTAGATGCAGAAAAAACTTTGTAAATAAGCTAGTGGAGTATCCCTTCCCCTTTTTTGTGGAGGAAGAAATTGAGGCCCAAAGAGATAAAGTGATTTGTCCAGGACCATATAGGTAGTAAGTTGCAGAGGTGGAATTCCAGCCCAGCTCCTGTGACTCTAAATCTGTTACCTTTTCCCCCTTAACTAGATTTGTCCTTTTGCCTACCCCCTTAACTAGATTTGACAGCCATTTGACATTTTACCCCAGAAACTTGTTGCTTCTTACTATATTTTTTTGTTTTAGTTTTGATTTTGTTTACCTTACCTGTAACTGATTCTGGCCTGGTAGATTTCATGCAGAAGAAGGTTATACTTTGGGAGAATGAGACCTCTTTGTTGGCCACATCTATGGGAAATTAGGGTTTTGGAGTTTTGGGTTCTAAATAGTGCTCTGGTGGTAATTGATTTTGTGACTTTAGGCCAAGACCTCTATATATTACTATGAGGTATGATGAAATCTCTAAGGACCACAGGGAAAAAAAAAACCCCTGGAACTGCATGTGACTTTAGAGATGAATTAGTCCAGTCCATCAAACTGAAGACCATGGAGGAAAAATGACTTGCTGAAAGTCTGCCCATTTTCTCTGCACTCCCATCATGGAGGTACTGTGAGAAATGAGCTGAATTAGCATGGGAAGGTGTTCATGAAAATAGATGTTCTGCTATTATGATAATAATATTCATGGTACTGTTCTAGGTATCATGGCATTAACAGAAAGAAGATAAGATCCAGATTCATCTCTCAAGATGCTTAGTCTAATAGGTTACAACATTGACTGATCACCAAATGTTTTGTGAGTGTACCAAATACAGGCCACAATTAGTTATGCTTTGTGCTTATTATGATATTGGTCAATTCATTTCACTTTTTTAAGCTTCAATTAATTACTTTATTTGTAAAATGGTATAATAAAAAGGAGATAATTTATATAGAGTATTTTATAACTAAAGCGTTATATCATCATTCAACCAGTTAATCAATCAACAAACATTTATTAAATGCCTATTGTGTGCCTGGGAGTAGCTAGGCAGTGCAGTAGATGGTGTGATGGACTTGGAGTCAGGAAGACCCGAGTTCAAATCCAAGCTCAGACATTTACTGGCTGTGTGACCCGGGGCAAGTCACTTAACCTTGTTTGCCTCAGTTTCCTCATTTGTAAAATGAGCTGGAGAAGGAAATGGCAAACCACTCCAGTATCTTTGCCAACAAAACCCCAAAAAGGGTCATGAAGAGTTGGACATGACTTAACACAACAAACTATGTGCCCACAGTGTGCTAAGTCCTGGGGATAGAAATACAAAGAATGAAACAATACTTTGATGTAGCTTGCATTTCCACGAGAGGAATACTCCCCCCTACACACACACACACACACACACACACACACACACACACACACACACAAACATATATGTATATACATATATGCAAATATGCCAAATAAATATAAAAAGAATAAATGCAAATAAATAATAGGTAGTTGTTAAATACAGTTTAAATAAAACATCAAAGAATCTAGGGTGGAAATAAACTTAAATATCATCTCATCCAAGTTCCTGATTTAGCAAAAGAGGAAACTGAGGCCCAGAGATGTTCAGTCACTTGCCCAGAATTGCATAGACAGAAAGAAATAGAGCTATGGATTTGAATCCTGGTTATCTGACTCCAGAACCACTAACTGATCTTTTGCCTATCCCATGCTATTACTTCTGCTGCACAAATATGAGTTGATAGTATTTTTATTTTCTGTTGTTGTTCATTCTTCGTTTTCAAGGATTAACAGTTTCCCTTAGAAAGAAAGGTGCCAACCTTCGGAAGAATATGTCCCTCCCCAAAGGGAGAACTATTTCAAGTTGAAGAAAAGTCTGTGGGACATTAAAGCAACATGCCCATTCTAGCCATAATTTTTGCCTAGTTTTGGGATAGTAAGCTTCAAGGTAGGCCTTTTCCTCTTAAAGGATCTTCCTGGAGAGTTGATGCATTTGGTGATATAGATTTGATCAATAAGAGTTCTCATAGTCATAGCATTCTCAATTTCCATTTTGAAGACTATATTCCTCACATAGATAGTACAAGTGCTATTGTTCCTGTTTTTCAGATGGGAACACTGATGAGAAGTATTTACCCAAGCCACAGAGTCAGTGAGCACCATAACCCAAAGATTCTGAACCCTTCCAGGACTCTATCCAATATTCCATTGTTAACACCTGAATTTTTCTTATGTTTGTTTGGGTGTGTTTCATAATAATTACTGAAAGAAAAGGCCAGAGGACTTATCAAAAATGAACCTAAACAGCCCTAGGAAGTTACAAAAGATGGGAAGAGAGAGAGAAAGAGAGAGAGAGAGAAAGAGAGGGAGAGGGAGAGAGAGAGAGACAGAGAGAGAGAGAGAGAGAGAGAGAGAGAGAGAGAGAGAGAGAGAGAAACCTTTACACAGGAATAACCTACCAAACTGAGATTTTTCTCAATCTCCTTTCTTCTCACAAGGGTGAAAGCCTCACAGTCGATGATAATAATAATTAAATAGTAGCAGGCATTTTTGATTCATTCCAGAAAAAGCTTTCTTCTAAAGCTTTTAACAACCAGAGTTACAGTTACAACTTTTAGTACCCAGTTTGATTGCCCTTCTGAAGCATAGACATGGTGTTACTATACAGTAAGAAAATGGCTTAATGAAAACAATGATAATAATAATAATAATAATTCAGACAGACCAGAACTCCAAATGTGTGTCATGCTTCAAAGTTATACATCTTTAAGGCTTTGCATAGAATATTTTGAAACTTCTATGTAATAGTTTCCTATATTAAGATTCCTTTACTATGGCCAGAAAAAAGATCTTAGAGTCAACCCCTTCATTTAAAAAAAATTAAGTTATGAACATAATAATCACCATCACAAACATGGTATACTAAGAAGAATGAAAAAGGAAATTGTGTATTAGATTTATCTTCTGCTATATATAAAATATATTTTTAAAAGATGTATATTAAATTAACATGATAGTAACAAAATTGCTCTGTTTTATTTGAATTACTTAGTGAGCTCATTCATTTTTACAGAAGAGGAAACTGAGCCTCAGAGAGATGAAATGAGTCAACCAAGGTCACACAGCGATTAGTGGCAGAGATAGGAACAAAAGTTAGATATCTTGACTTCATTTCTCACATTATCCCAACGATGCCAGGACAGCATTTTTAGAATTACAGTACAGCAATGATAGCAGCACCTCATATTTCTGTGATGCCTAAAAGTTGACAAAGGGCTTTCCTCAAAACTTATTACTGTTTTACAGGAAGAATCTGAGGCTTAGTGTCTTTCCCTTAGTCTCACAGGTAGCAAATGTCAGAGCCAGTATTCAAACTGAAATCTCTTCAGCTTGTGGTGCAGTGGAAAGAATGCTGCATTTGCAATCGAGAGACCTTTGTCTGATTTTTATATCTGACTATTATCTGTCTAATACATATTAGTTGTGTGACAACCTTGCTGAAACTTAACTTCTCATGGGTGTAATAATAACTGTAGTAGCCACCTCATAGGATGTATGAGGTGATATGAGAGAACTGGCATCTCTGATGTGAGGGCTTGTCAAGTCCTTTTTAGGACTGCTCATTTACCTTTGCAGTCCAACTAGTCATCTTTGGCTCCAAGAAGCTGTCTAAGTGTAATGGTTACACCCTGGTGAAACTGCCTCAACAGATGGGCTAAGCCAGGTTGAGGGTAACTGATAGGCCTCAAACTTGTCAGTGAGTTAGAAGGATATCTACCCCAAGTATGTAAAAACTTGCCACGAGTGGAATGGGCAGATGAGTACAGTTTGTTCCAGGAACAATGAAGGCCACTGAAGCAGGCACTGTGGAACACTTAGAGCTTGGTCAAACATTGAAGATGTCAAGGTTATCCACCGTATCCTGGCCATCACCAGTCCTGACTGCTGTCTTGCCACTGACTGGACTTTGATGACTCCAGAAGAGGGAGTGAGGCTGATGACTTTGTATAACTCTGCCTCACTTAAATCCAATTCATCAACAACTCAAGACATCACAAACAACAGCCACCTTACAGAGAAGTTGAGAGGATCAAATAAGCATGTATATAGTGTAAAAGCAAAAGAATATATATAAATATATAATATGTAAAGTATTTTGCAGATCTTTAGAGGACCAAATAAATGACATTTTGCATATTTTCATGCTAGCTTTGAGATAGTTCTGCCCTTACGAGCTTCCTTTTACCCCCCTTATTGTGTGAGGATAATGTAACATGTTAATGAATGTGTACTTGGTATCCATTTTCTTTTATGATTTTGAAGACTTGTTGCTAGAAAATTTTCTCTTATAAGCAGAGGTTTTTATTTAACCTTGGCTCAGTGATAGATTTCAGTGGGTCCATGAATTTGGGTGAGAAAAAAAATCACATCCTTATACACCCTAACATCTAACTGAAATTTAACATATCCTTCAATCATTTAAAAACATTATTCTGAAAAGGGGTTCACTGGCTTCCTCAGACAGCCAAAGGGTCCATGACACACAAAAAAGTTAAGAACCCTTGCCTTAGAGAGTGAGACTCAGAAGGAAGTGGAAAAAATAATGAAATGTGTGCATTATCAATGGGAGCAGGGTTTGTCTGCTTTGCTAAAGGAATGAAACTGGATGGGAGGAATATAAGATGGTTCATATTTGGATAAGGAAGAAGGAAGTCTTGGAGTAGATCCATGCTGGGCAGCTGTGTGTACAAACCAGGGTTATTAAAGGGTATCATGACAATTTAGATTGTGGGGTTGGTTGAGTGGGGAACCTTGTGGCCCAAAAGAAGGAATTGAATTGCCCATGGAGTAAAACTGTCATTTTTTTTTTTAGGCAATTGGGGTTAAGTGACCTGCCCAGGGTCACACAGCTAGTAAGTGTCAAGTGTTTGGTCAGAGGCCGGATTTGAACTCAGGAACTCCTGACTTCAGGGCCGGTGCTGTATCCACTGAGCCACCTAGCTGCCCCTAAAACTGTCATTTTTAATCTATGAAATTTACTTCTCAATAAATAGGTTGGAGAGGATGAGGAATGAATCTGAGTGAAGGAGTTACAAAAAGGTTGGACTCTCACTATCACATTAAATTATTGTCTACTACTACCTTAAGAAGACTGAACTTTGAGATTCAAGACCTGAGTTCAAATTTTACTTACTGCGCATGGGACCTGGGACAAGTCATTGAACCTCTATGGGCCTCAGCTTTCCTGTCTTTCAAATGAAGGGGGTGGATTAGACGGCCTCTGAGAGCCCTTTCAGACCTAGATCTATGATCCTAAGGAGTGAGAGAGGCATGCTAGGTAGGGAGGTAACCTGACACCCAAAGGGAGACTTTCTTAGGGGACTGCCCGAGAGAAGGCTGGTGTTTCTGCTTATGGGCCTGTATCTGTTGTCTGAGAACACTTAGGCAATTGAGAGACTCACCACAGGAAGGTTGCCCTCTGAGTGATGAATTTGTTTGGCTGGAACAACTCTCCAAATTGACTACTAACATACATATATACTGTACATATATATAAGGACATGGAATAAAGTATGGATCCTTTCCTTGAAGTATTAGTGTTTTGAAAGTGTTGATTGGTTTGTATGACTTTTAAAAACCGATTTTATTGATATCTTTTGTTTTTATTTCTCCTGTCTCCCAATACATCCCTTCTTTCTCCCCATCCTAGACATCCATCCATCCATTTAAATAGAAATAAAGTGAAAAATGTCAACATAACAAAATATATTGAACATGATGAATAAAGAGCAGTGTTCCAGATCCATGGTTTCTCCCACTTGAGCAAAAAAGTCAGGGGAGGTTCTTCTTGTAGTTCTTCTTTAGAGTTATTATGATTTTGTACCATTCATTTTCAACCATTTTGTTGTTCTTTCCAGTTATGTTGTTGTTGTCATTGTGCATATTATTTTCTTAGGTCTTTTCCACTCCATATCATTTCATATCTCTTCCCATCCTGCTCTTTATTCATAATATCCATTTCTTACTGAAATGTTTTATAATGTCCATGTACCTCAGTTTGTTTAGCCATTGTCAATCTGTGGGTATCTGCTTTGTTTACAATTCTTTACTTCTGGAAAAAAATTTCTACAAATATTTTAGTAGTGTATATGGGATTTTTTTGTACCATCGTTCTCTTTGGAGTAAATGCCTAGTAAAGGAATCTCTGAGTTCAAGAACATGAGCATTTTAGGTACTTTCTTTGTATAATTCCCTCTTGCTTTCCAGAATGGTTGGGCCAATTCTGCTTATCAGTACCTGTGTATTCTTGGTTTTCATGGGTCTAAACAACATGGTCCTAATAGATTTAAAATATGTCTGATGGGGGTGTTTCAAGGAAGGAGGGTGTTTCAAGAATTCATGAACGGAAATTGTCGTTACAGTGTACATCTTTAATTCCTGAAGCTCAAAAAATTCTCAGTTTGGTGGATAAATGCCAGAAGAATGTCCAGAAAGGAAAGTTCCCTGTCATTGTTATTGAGGGCTTGGATGCTACTGGTAAGAGATTATTTCTTTGTTCATAAGTTACAAAAATAATTATGGAATTTGAGTTCATTTTTCAATTCAGCAAGTGTTCATTAAGTAATTCTGTGCAAGGCACCATAAGTAGGCTCTGAGGATATAAGGATGAAAAATGACATAGTCCATCTTAGTTTTTGTGCTTTGCCTGATCCTAGTGAATAAGACATTCTTTTTTCTTGTGTATGAAATACAGGCAAAACTACAGTGACCCACGAAGTTGCGAAAGCACTGAATGCTATCTTCTTAAAGTCACCTCCACCCTGTGTCAGCCAGTGGAGGAAAATATTTGATAATGAGCCAACAATCATCAGGCGGGCATATTATTCTTTGGGAAACTATATCGTTGCATCTGAAATAGCTAAATCATCTACCCAAGCTCCTGTGATTATAGACAGGTAGGTATAAAGATATATTTACATCATATATCTTCTTTATTTTTATGAATTTTTGTTTATGGGCAGTATTTTAATGAAATAAAAATACAATTTACATGTGCATAAAAGTTTAAGGTTTATAAATCCCTCTCCACTCAATAACCCAGTGACGTATAAGGAGTGCAAGGAGTAGCCAGTAGTATTGGGAGATTTTGACTAAGTGACTTCTGAGGTCCCTTCCTACTCTCAGTCTATGAATTATTACCCCCCTTATACAGATAAAGGAAACTGAAGTTTGCAGTGAAATGAAATGATCTCTCATTCTTGTTCGCAGTTCCTAAGTGTCAGAACTAAGATTCAATCTCCAGACCCCTAAATTCAAGTCCTTCTTAGCACCATACAAAATAATAATATTATCACAACTAGCATTTAGATAGGGCTTTAAGGTTTACAGAGCACTTTGTAAATGTTATCTTTCCTGATCCTCACAACAACCCTGTGACATACATGCTATTGTTATCTTCATTTTACAGATGAGGTAACTAAGACGAAATGAGCTTGAGCAACTCACCCAGGGTCACATAGCTAGTAAACAAATGAGGCTGGATTCGAAATCAGATCTTTCTGACTCTGGGTCCAGTTGCTGTTTGCATTGTTCTATCTAGCTGCTTTTACACTCTAAGGGTTAATGGTATAAACTTTTAATAACCCATATTCTTGTTGTAATGTAGAATTTGTTGTTCAGGGAGACACTTAATCAGAGTAGGCCCCAAGCAATAAAAACCTTTACTTTTTCTAAAAGGGACTGAGATTGAGAAAAGAATGAGGCATCATTAGGCTTTAGGATTTGTTACACTATTCTCAATTCCCCAGAGTTTTCCAGTTAGCTGGTTTATATAGATTACATTATTGCTGCAGATCTTTGCCATTTATGGTCAATGCAGTCAACTAACATTTATTAAGTGTCTTCTATATACTGGGGGAGTCAAAGAAAAGAAAAATATAATCCCTGCTCTCAAAAAGTTTTTAGTCTAATGAGGGAGACAAAATACAAATAGTTGCATACAAACAAGATATATTCAAGATAAATTAGAGACAGGGGTAATCTCAGAAGGAAGGCACTAAAATGAAGGAAGGCTGAGAAGCTTCTTGAAGAAGATGGGACTTTAGCTGAGGTTGCAACTGCTCTCTCCAAAGTTTCTAATGTTCTCTCAATCGACAAATCTAATGGCCTTTTCTCAAGCTACATCCTTCTTGACTGCTTTGCAGCCTTTGAAACTATTACCCTCTTCTCTTTGATATTCTCTTCTTTCCAGGTTTTTATGACTCCACTCTCTCCTGGTTCTCCTCCTACATTTCTTTATTTTTTTATTCATTTATTTTGATTTATCAGCAATCACTTCAATTCAACAATTCATCTCCCTCCCTAAGTCAGTGTGCAATACGATATAGGCTATACATATACATTCCTATTAAACATATTTTCACATTAGTCGTGTTGTAAGGAAAAATTAGAACCAATAGAAGGAACCACAAGAAAGAGGAAACAAAACACAACAGAAGAAAAAGAAAGAGCAAATAGTATGCATTCAGACTTCATAGTTCTTTCTCTGTATGTGCACAGCATTTTCCATCGTGAGTCTTTTGGGGTTGTCTTAAATTCATGCATTGCTGAGAAGGGCTAAGTCTATCAACTTTAGTCATCACAAAAAGTGGCTGTTACCATGTACAATGTTCTCCTGGTTCTGCTTACTTCACTCAGCATCAGTCCATACAAGTCTTCCCAGGTTTTTCTGAAGTCCACCTGCTCATCATTTCTTATAGCATAATAGTATTTCATTACATTCATATACCACAAGTTGTTCAGCCATTCCCCAATCGATGGGTATCCCCTCAATTTCCAATTCTTTGCCACCACAAAAAGAGCTACTATAAATACTTTTTGTACATGTGGGCTCTTTTCCCATTTTCATGATCCCTTTGGGTTATAGTCCTAGAAGTGCTATTGCTGGGTCAAGGAGTATGCACATTTTTATAGCCCTTTGGGCATAGTTCCAAATTGCTGGTTGGATCATTTCACAACTCCACAAACAATGCATTAGTGTTCCAATTTTCCCACATCTTCTCCAACATTTATCGTTTACTTGTTTTGTCATGTTGGCCAATCTGATAGGTGTGATGTGGTACCTCAGAGTTGTTTTGATTTCCGTTTCTCTAATCAATAGTGATTTAGAGCAGCTGCCAAAGTAAGCTTCTTAAAGTCTAGCTCTGAACATGTCACCTTTCTACTCAAGAAATTCAAGTGACTCTGTTACCTACAGGATCAAATAGAAAATTCTTTGTTTGGGATTCAAATTTCTTCATAACCTGAAACCCTTTCACCTTTCCAGTCCTCTTATACCTTACAACCTTCTGTGTGCTTTGTGATTCAGTGACTATGACTGATGCTCAAAGAAGAGACTCCATCTCCCTACTCCAAATGTTTTCATTGGCTGTCTCCCATTCTTAGAATACTCTTTACCCATGTCTGCCTCCTGGTTTCCTTCAAGTCCCAGCTAAAATCCCACCTTCTACATCAGTGATATAAAACTCTATAGAAATTTGGGCTACTAATATACATAAGGATCCTTGTGGACTACATATTGACTTTCTTTAAAATGTAATGCTGTCTATGTTTAAATATGTTTTTATTTATTTTATTAACTATTTCCCAATTATATTTTAATCTGTTCTGGCTATGTCTGGAAGTGTTGTGGGCAGCATGGGTCCCCAAGTTTTTCTACTCAGTAATCTGTTCAGATTTCTCTTTTGGACTCCTGACTTACTGATAATTTAGTTCTTTAAAGAGATAAAAATGTCATTTTGTTAAATAAAAAGATGAAGCACTTACTATTGTTGTCTATGCAGTTTGAGTTCATATTCAGAGAGTCTAATGAAATCCATTTTGTTCTTCCAAAATTGAGGAGGACACCATGACCCAGCTGAAAAACAAGGGAGACAAAATTAATCTTGCACATACAAGTGGTTAAGATGCACAACTGAAAAATGTCAGTTTTTAAACCAACAGTTCCTGCAAAATGAAAATTTATTAAAATCAGGCATTAATAGTACCTGTTCCAGGTGACTTAAAATCTCCTTCAGCAAATGCTTATCAAGCACCTACCACATGCTATATCATCATCATCATCATCATCATCATAGATAATCTATGTAAAATACTCTCTAAACATTAAAGTGCTCTAAATGTGTCATCATAACTTGTGTTAAGTACTTTATGATTGCAGAAGGCTTTGCATATGTTATTGGACACCTTGTCGTGGGGTGGGGGGAAAGACTCAGGTTAATACCTTAGTTTTGCTACTTTACTGCTTGAATGAACTTGGATATGTCATAATCTATGTTGGCCTTAGTTTCTTCATCAGTAAAGTGAAGGATGGAGACCATGTGGTGATCTCTAAAGTGTCTTCTAACTATAATTCTTTGATCCTATGGTAGCCTAGGCTCATCTTGCTCATAAGTATCAGAGTTGGGATTTGAACCCAGGTTTCCTCTTCCTTTCCTATTGATAATGCTGACATTGGAAGTAATCTAGTCCAGCTTCCCATCTAGTCCAGTATTTCACCCCAGGTCCAGTGCTTCTAACACTCTCCACAGAGAATCATTTAGCCTTTGCTGCTTAAATATTTCATGTAACAGAGAACTCACTACTTCCTGTATCCGTCCAGGTACTGGCACAGCACAGCTGCTTATGCAATCGCCACTGAGATAAGTGGCCTTCCCCACTACCTACCTCCAGTTCATCACCCAGTGTATCAGTGGCCCAAGGACTTGCTCAAACCTGATATTGTACTGCTGCTAACTGTGAATCCTGAGGCAAGGATACAGCGGATTCAGGGCCGTGGGATGCATAAAACGAAGGAAGAAACTGAGCTGGAGATCAACAAGTTGTTTCGTGAAAAGTATGTCCTAGTTTCATGGCATAACTAATTGAGACTGGGAACCAGGAATAGGAGAAATCTATTCCCTCCAAGGTTAGGAGTCCCTGGCAGTTTTACTCACCAGGATAAAGTGATGCCAGTGGGTTAGAAAAGCTAGGTAACTCAAAAGGCAGAGGAAGGGGGAGATATGAAATGAGGAATCCAAGTATTACAAGAGTCAAGTGACTTTAGCACAATTTGCTTCAACAAATCTTTATTAAGCACATAATAATAATAATTTACAAAACATTTTACGGTTTACCTTAAAGCACTTTACCAGTATTATTTCACTTGATCCTCACAATCTTGGGAGATAGGTTGTTTTAAATTATTTCTGTTTTACAGATAAGGAAGCTGAGACAGGCATAGGTTAAGTGACTCACCCAAGATCACACAGCCAGTAAGTGTCTGAGGTCAAATTTGAACTCAAGTCTTCTTGATTCCAGGCCCATCATCCTATTTACTGTACCACCTAGCTGAATCTACTATCAGCCAGGTACTGGGCTAAGCACTGTGAATGAAGAGAATGAAACAGTCACTGCCCTCATGAAAATTACACTTGGGGGCTTGCAACATTCCCAAATAAGTAAATACATTGTAATTTGGTGAGGGAGGGAGAACTAATGGATGGAAGGGAGAAGGAGGGTTTCAAGGAGGTTGAGATACTTGAGCTGATTACTGTATAGAAAGATTCTGGGAAGAGCAACAGAGGAGGGAAAAGACATTCGAGAATGGGGGCTTTTATAAAAGCACTGAGGTGAGAGATTGAATGGGGAATCCAGAAAATAGCTACCATTATAGTGTGTGTGGAATGCACATTGCATACAGTGGGGTCATTTGAAATAAATCTGCAAAGGTGAGCTGGAGCTCGATCATGGACAACTTTAAAGTTGAGGTCAAGGTCTTTGTGTTTTATTATTTTTTACATTAGTTTATTTCAGATGATCAACAGTCACTTCCATAAGCTTTTGAATTTTAATTTTTTTCTCCCCTTCCCTCCTCACCTCCCTCCCCAAGATGGCATGCAATCTGATATAGGCTATCCATATACAATCCTATTAAACATATTTTCACATTTGTCATGTTGTAAGTAAGAATTAGAACCAATAGGAAAAGCCACCAGAAAGAGGAAACAAATTTGTGGTTTATTCTTGAGGAAAGTAGATGTACTAGAATTCAGCTGAGATATGGAGAGGAGGGGGCAGCACAAAACCAGACTTGGAGTGCAAGAAAGAGACAATTAAGTGCAAGAGTATTCTGAAGCCCAAGTCTCCAGTTATCTTCATGCCATTTTCCCTGCCTCCTACCGAAGTCCCCAGATCCTGCCCTGGGTCCCTGAGAGTTCTGCATAACTAGCCCAATCAAGATCCTCCATGATGATGCTTTTCAACTTGGCCCACATTCTCTTTCTGCATCTTGCCTTTTCTTGCTCCCCCTCCACTGCAGTCACCCTTTATCTCTAATTTTGGGAACGCTAATTAAAATCCCACTCCAATTCCTTAAGAGTTATTTAAAAGGGCTCTACAAATATCTCAAATGATCTTCACAACATCCCTTGGAAATAGGAAATAGCTACTAGTAGAGTTTTTCTGGAATGCAGATGAGGAAACTGAGGTAAACAGAGGCTTAGCTACTTGCTCAGAGTCACGCAGCTAGTGTAATGTCTGAGGTTGTATTTAAACTCAGGTCTTGCTGACTCCATGTCCAACATTATTCACTGCACCACCTAGAAAGGTTATGTCAATCAGATGTCCTATGGTTCCCCTAACCATTCTCGTGACTTCCCAGTTTAAAATATCCTTTTTTGGCCACCACTCTAAAATATGCGTCATCTTACCTTTTTCAGAATATAAACTCCTTGATGGCAGGAATGGCTTTTCTTTTTGTATCTTTATCTTTAGAGCTTTGCTCAGTTCCTGGCACATCCTTTTCATTCAGTGCTTTTTCATTCATAGGTAAGAACTAGGGAATTGAAGAGTCACAGGAATTTGGATTTGGGCAAATTGCTTAAACTGTCTGTATATCCTCAGTTACTTAGACACACGAGTTTAGAGTAGGATTCTAGTCCCTGTAGTCCAACCCCTTCATTTTATACATGAGGAAAATTAAGCCTAGAGAAATTGAATGATTTTTCTAAGATCACAGAATCGGTATGTAGCAGAACTGGAATTCACACCCAGAACTGACTCCAAATCCAGTACACTTTCCACTGCACCATAATGCCTTAAATATTTCTACAACTGTAAAATAAGGGATTGAACTTAAGGGTTCTTTAAATTTTCTTCTATCTCTAAATCCTATTATCCTGTGAACAGGGACAAGACAACGAGGAAGGAAAACAAGAATGATGATTACTGAAGCTGTTCTAGCTTCAGTATTCCAGGATTTATATATTGTTACCATGTGACTAGAACCAGATATTGTTGCCTGCGCCCTACAGGGGATTGTGGAAAATTGTCTATGAGGAAGTTCTATTGTATCTGTTCTCCCCTAATCTCCTGTGAACACGGATGAAGTGGAAGAGTAGGCAGGACTAGCTTTTGTTGGAACGTGGAGAATAATGTGTTGTTATCCTTGAAAGACAGGTTGGAGCCAGATCATGAAGGGCTTTAAATGCCAGGTAAAGGAATTAGTATTTTATCCTAGGGGCAATAGGATAATAGAAGGAAAATGATGAGGTCAAACCTATACTTTAGGAATATAGATATATGCATTATAGGGAATGTGGATTGGAAAGGGAGAAGCTGCACAGTTAGGAGAGAGCCATTGTATTCTGGAATAAGGAGGCGATGAAAGTTTGATATAGAGTGTATAAGATGAGATGAGGGAATAGTATGAATGTGAACTACTATGGCAGGAGATTTAAGATGAGATAAATGATTGCATATAGAGGGTGAGTGTGAAGAATCAAGGATCAATCAATCAACATTTAATAAGCACTTACTATGTGCCAGGCACTGTGCTAAGCTTTAGGGATACAAAAAAAGGCAAAAGGCCAGCCCTGTATTCAAGAAGTTCACAATCCAATGGAGAAGCTAATAGCACCTAGTTTTCAAACCTGTATGACTGGAAGAATAATGGTACTCTCAACAGAAGTAAGACAATTAGGAGGCAAGTTGGATTTAGGGAGAAGTATAATGAATTTTGTTTTGGTTGATTTTTAGGTACCTATGGGACAGTTAAGTGGGGACAGTTAGAGACGAAGGGTTGGAACTTTTCTTATTACTTTTGGTAAAATTTGTCTTAAAATAGGGAAGTCAAAGTAATGGCTACAGTGAGGCTTTTTTTTTAATAATGTGTGAGTTTTATTCATTCAGTTTCTTGCTGTCTATCATGAAGATACATGATTAAGAATTAAAGGTGGTTAGTCTGTCAACACAAGCCAATTAAAATGCAAAGGTGTCAATAAAGTCTGACCAATACCCCATCCTGGTATGGAGATGATAAGGGGCACTCAAAAGTTATACTGTAGGAGCATGCACCTTTCTACTTTCAGAGTCTTAAAGAATATCCCCTTCTTGCCCTCTCCAACCCCCAACAAACACTCATCTCTTAATCTTAATTATAACCTGAGTAACTAAGTTTGTAGAGGTTCATTACCAGAAAATTTGCCACTAAGTGATGACATTTTTCAACCATGCAAATCACAGTGGACAGCAAGGTGTTGTGGATCATGTACTGCGCTTGAAGTTAGGGAGTCCTGTCTTTGAATCTTGACGTTTGTTGTCTGGCCATTGGTAAGTCATATAACCTGAGATCACAGTTACCTTATACACACAGTGGAGTAAATAATAATCTGTAGTAATTACCTTCTGGAGCCATTGTTAACTCTCAAATGAGAGAATGTATGTAAGGTACTTTATAAGCGGAAAACTCTGTGTGTGTGTTTGTATGGGTATATACACGTATTTATATGTATACATAGGGCAGCTAGATGGCTCAGTGGATAGAGTATCAGACCTGGAATCAGAAGATTCATCTTCCTGAGTTCAGATCTGGCCTCAGACACTAGCTGTGTAACCCTGGGCAAGTCACTTAACCCTGTTTGCTTCATTTCTTCATATGTAAAATGAAAGGAAATGGCAAATCATTCCAGTATCTTTGCCAAGAAAACTCTAAATGGAGTCATGAAGAGTCATACATGACTGAAAAAATGACAGAACAACATTTATGTATAAATATACAGCTATGGATATGCATATGTGTACACACATCAATGTGTACACATATGCATACACATGTGTGTACGTATATATACATATATGTATGTATATTTACATATGTGTATACGCACACACACATGTATACACACACGTAAATCTCATAAACCTTTAGTGTTAAAGTGTGTAGCAATCATGACCTGCATTGGCAGAAAGGACAATGTGGTCATCAAATTTTGGATCTCTGAAATAGATGGATTATTGCAGTAAGCTGATATAGGGAGTGATGTACAAGTGAGACAGAACTAATGCAGTCCAGAATTGTGTGGTTTCTAGTTCTTGGTCAAAATGACCCCTATTTAGTCTTGTCCAGATTACCCACTTTTCCCCATTCTGCTTTTCAGGGTGGAAATAGCCTATCAGAGGATGGAGAATCCTGGATGTCACATTGTGGATGCCAACCCAGACAGGGAAGAAGTCATCCAGACTGTTTTAGATGTAATCAAGAAGAATTGTACCTCATTGTAGTCACTCCTGGGAGGTGACAGATTTTTACCTAATTATACATTAATAAACCTCAACCCAGAATGTATCCCACTATTTTTCTAGATCCATGTTAGATATTTGCTGTGAGAGGAAAAGAAGGAACTTAATATGCATTGCACACACATGGCCATGAGGCTAGAAGACCTGGGTTCAAATCCTACCTCTGATGCTTACTATCTGTGGGACTCTGGACAAGTCACTTAACCACCTTGGGCCTCAGTTTCTGTATTTATAGAATGAGAGGTTGGAACTCAACCTCAAAAGTCCATTCAAGCTTTAGACTTGTGATCCTATCATCTGTATGGCAGGCACAAGGTAAAATGACAAGAGCTTTGCATTTGAAGTCTCAGAACCTAGGTAAAGATTCTGACTCTGCTACCTACTAATTGAGACCATAAACAAATTGTTTTCACCACTCTGTCCTCTAAGTTGCCTTCTAACTCTATATCCTGTGATCCTGTTTTATGTAAGTGTACACAAAATATATATGTATGTGTATATGTGTACATATACATGCATACATATATGCACCTGCACACATATATTCCAAAACATTCCCTCTCAATAATGCTTGCATTATAGCCTACCTTTTATCCAGATATTCTCTTCCATGATGTCATGATGTGATATTCTCCAACTGTGAGTCAATCAAGGAAGTACTTTCCTATCATTATTTAAAAAAAAAAATTCCTAGAACAAACTAACTTCAAACTCCAAACAATCCTAGAACTATTTTCCCACCTTCTTTATTAAAAACAAATTCTGGAACAGTAGGTCTGTATGACCTTGCATGTCTTCCCAAATACTTATTACCTCACTCCTCTATCACCTTTAGCATCCCTTTGAATCTTATTGCTTTTTCAGGGAGATAGCAGGCATGTAGCAGCAGCCCTGTGAGTTTTTTGGTTTCACTGACAGCATAATTATATTCAGCTTGCCCTCATGCTTTGGATATGCCTATGAAGATGACTATTTCTTCAACTGGATGCCTCTCCTGTGGGTGGCTCCCTCTATCTAGTGCCATCTCCTATCAAGAGTGACTTCCTTGCCTGGCAGGCTTAGGACTCCTGACTGGGTAAGGCACCAGATTATATATGGGAGAAAACAGCAAAGGACATATTTCTCCTTGTAGCTGAATTTTGGAACCTCTTGGCTGGCCCTGGACTTGTATTTTAAAATTGGCAAGGTAAGATTGAAAGCAGAATGCTCTGAGAAGTGAACGTTAGCGTTTTAACAATTGCACAAAACCCTTCAATATCTCCCAGGTGTCTTCAGAACAAAGTACAAGTTCTGAGCCTGGGATACATGTCCCTCCTTTTACTCCCAAACATGAGCAGTCTGCTCTACACTTGCCCATTACTATTTGTTGAGCATTTGTGTCATCTTCATTTTTGCCTCTGCCCATGCCAGGCCCATTGCCTGAGATGCCAATCTCTCCCACCTCCCAATGCCACATTCTACCTTTCTAACCCATCCATTATGGCTCAGCTCAAGCACCATCTCTTCTAGCAAATCTCCCCTGGATTCATCTTTGAACCCATGGCCGTTATTGTCCATGTCTCACTGATCCTTAATTGTGTATTCTGACACTGAAAGTCCCTGGATCTGAAATCAGAAGACTTGGACTTAAGTCCCTGCTCTGCATGTTACTACATATATGACCCTAAGTAAGTCATTTTATATCTATAGGGCCTCAGCTTGTTTTTGTTTTATTTTGTTTTTTGTTAATCTTTAAATGAGGGGGTTGGACTAGAAATTGCAGAAGTCTTTTCTTGCACTAAATCCTGTGATAATATAAGCTATTTAAATGTTGTGGCTTTATAACTTTTTCTAGGTCTTGTGTCTAACTATTGTAGATTTTAATTTCCTTGATCAGAAGGATTCTGCAAGTCATAAAACAATACTATGCACATAACAGAAGCTTAAGAAATATTTGATGAATCACGAATAGTTGACTTTTATAGATTTCCTTCCAATCATGTTATTGAGTCATGATCTCCCCCTACCAAAACAAAACAAAATGAAACAAAACAAAACAAAACAAAAAAACAACAGTATGGCACTGAAAACATAACCTCTTGCACTGAACTTGGAATATTAAACTCAATTGTTTTAGCACTTTGTTTATGTGGATGTTCATATGTTCCCCCCATGTAGTGATTCTGATAAATTAATTAAAATTCAAGCTTAATGAAATATTGGTTGTCTGTCATTGTAGTATGGATTTAATTCATCTTGTAAACAGAGTTACTTGACAAATGTTATTTTTCAGGAATTCTACAACTTGAGTGTTTTATAATTTTATGTCAGTTGCTTAACACTGTTTGCCTTCATTTCCTCATCTGTAAAATGAACTGGAGAAGGAAATGACAAACCACTTCAGTATAAAGATACTGAAAGAAAACCCAAGAAAACCTCAAAATGGGGGCACAAAGAACTGTACATGACTGAAACAACTAAACAACAAAATTATTATTATTCTCACTTATAAGAATATTCAGTACTTCAAGGATCCATAATATAATCAGTGTTGAAACTCCCTTCCCCCAATGCAGATGATAGTGTATCTCTAAATTATACTTCTGAGTGTTGCCTAAGGTTCAGAGATGGAACTGAAACCCAAGTATTACTCGCTCCTTGGAGCCAACACTCTATGCACTAGACTTCTCTTTCTCTCTATAATACATGTGTGTATGTATGTATATATATATATATATGCATATATGTATATATAAAACCATATTTTTGTGTGAGCACACATGCATACAAATGGATGTACACAGATATATGTATATGTGTGTATACATACATACATACATACATACACACATATGTCTATCTACTTACCTATCAACTTGGGAAATAGGGTCATACAATTAAAACTGGAAGGAACTTTGGGGAGGTCACCTGGTCCAATTTCTTCTTTTTTCAGATGAGGAATTGAGGCTCAGAGAAGTTAAATAATTTATTCAAGATCATGCAATCAGTAAGTGGTAGAGGCAAAATTTAATCCCAGATCCATTGACTCTAAATCCAGGGATTTTCACGGATTTTCCCTCTGTATTTTAAAGTGTGTGTATTTCTATTTGATGTTCATTAGTTGAAATCATATTTCCTTTGAAACAGTTGATGCATGGCAAGAGGGTATTTTGCCTAATTATATTCCTTGCTTTGTTTACTTTAAACATTTTGACAAGCTTAAGATGATAGCATATAAGAACAATTAAACTTTTAATGCATTTTTATTATCAAGATAACCAAATAAATATGTTCTTGTTTGTGAGTTTCAGATAAATATAAGCTTTGCTAAGAAAAGCTTTTTCCAGTTCATGGTATGTTATTGATGCAGTCTTTAAATATTTAATGCCATATTTAAACTGAAGTGGAAATTTATGAGCCTAAAAGACGGAAAATGGGCTTCAAATTGAATCAGGTTTTGAAATCCAAAGAATACTTGGAAAAGATGAAGTTTTAAAATAAATACTGTCATTCAAGAAAAGTGTATTTGGAGCTGCAAGAATTATAGAATAGTAGATTTAGAATTGCCTTTGAGGCCATTGCATTCAAACCTTTTATTTTCAGATGAACAAAGAGTTCCAGATTTCCAAACCCTTCTACCCTCTACTTATTTTGTGTATGAGAAACATTATAACACTTTGAAGTGGGAAGTGCAAGTGTTATTATATCCATTTTACAGATGAAAATACTGAAGTTCATATAAATTGCCTAAGGAAGGATGATGTAGAGGAAATAACTTTGGACTTGGAATCAAAAGAGCTAGGTTCAAGTCCCAGCTCTGTCATACACTAGCTGTGCTGATTTGGGGCTACTACCTCCCATCCCTGGGCTTCAGTTTAATCATCTGAAAAAATGATAGAGTGGAAATTAATGACCTATTAAGGTTCTTTCCACCTCTAATAGCGGATGACTGGTATAGCCAAGACTCAAAACCAAGTCTCCCTAGTCCAATGCTTTTTTTTAATTGCAAGCTGTTATCTTGCCAAATGCAATTGCTTCTATTTCACATTTAAAGTTCCTCACAATGTTACCCCTTCATACTGTCCCAGTCTTCTTACAATTTTCTCCCCCCACCGTCCTCCATGCACTTTGTGATCCACGTACACTTCCATACTTTAAATTCCTTGCACAAAGGATACTCTCTTTCCCAACTCCATACCAGCAGTCCCCATGCCTAGAATGCTCTCATTCCTTACTGCTGCCTCCTGACTTACCCTATTTTCTTCGAGATCCAGCTCAAATTCCAAATTCTACAAAAAGTTTTTCTCGCAAACCCTGTCTACCCGTACAAACACCATACAAACAGCATTGCCGGTTCTTTCAATCTAAGATTAACCCAATTACTCTCTGTGTTGTTATTTGCACATTGTCTCCACCATTAGAATGTGGACTCCTTCTTTGTATCCTCAGGGCTCAGCACAATACCTGGGACATAGTAAGTACTTAAAAAATGCTTATTGAATAATTAAAAACGTGTAAACAGTACACTTAGATCTGCCACTTCTATTATCAAATTCTTTCCTATATTACTATGACCTTAACCTTCAGGTGCATTGCGAATATGGTAGAGAAAGGCTTCCCTTCCCTTGTTTTGTCCATAATGTTATTGTTGACACTGGGAACAGGAAGAGACCAAGTGTTCTCTCAGGTTCCTCTTCATGTCTTTGTTTTTGTTATCTGAGATATGTGGTTACCTCTCACTCCATCCTACAATGACCCTTCTCAAGTTATTGACTAACAAACATTTATTGAGCTCCTATTAGATGCAGTATGCTTTCTCTTTTTTTTGGGAGGGGGTGAGATATACGAGTTTAATTGGAGAAATGAATGGCATCCATCTAAAGACGACTAGTAATAGGAGCTCATGGGTGCCTTATCCTCTGGTAGAACAAGGAGGATGGGTGACCTATTATTTCTGTCCTGGTCATACTATGCCTGCAATATGTGTCCAGGTCTGAATAGCATGTGATTTGAAAGACAACTAAATAAGCTGGAATATGTCCAAAGAAGGATTAGAAGAATGGTGAAAGTACTTAAAATTGGACCATATAAGTATCACTTGAAAGATCTGGAAGTGTTTAGCCTGAAGAAGAGAAGGCTTGGGAGAGGTGAGAAGAGGGGCAAAATAATAGCTATCTTCAAACATTTGGATGTCTGTTACATAGTAGAGGTAAGAGATATGTATTGCTTGACCCTTCATGATTTGGAGTAGGGTGATAGGTGGAAGTTACAGAGAAATAGATTTAAGGTCAATGTAAGGAAAAGCCTTCTAACACTGAGCTGTTCAAAAGCATTAATGGACCGCCTCAAGAGGTGGTAGGCTTTTCCTCACTTGAAGTTTTCAAATGGAGGCTGGATGACCAATTCTTAGGTATGTTGTAGAGGGGATTCGTGTCAGGTATGGGTTAGACTGGATGACTCATGAGTTCCCTTGCAGCTTTAAGGTTCCATATATATTTTTCTGAAAGTTATAGTTGCCATAATGAAGAATAGCTGGTCTTTATATAAAGAACCAAAAAAAATTTCATTGTTTTAAGTAAAAATGACTTTTGATTCTTGATATTGTATCATAGATACAGTCTCCTTACTCTTCCCATTTAATCAGCATTTCTTTTCCTCTAAGAAAGACCCAGTGCCCTGGAGTAGGAGTTAGAAGATTTGGATTCTTTTCTCAGATATGTTATTATTAACAATACGACCTTGGACAGGTTATTTCCTTTTTATGGACCTCAACTTCCTCACTTTTATAATGAGGTTGTTCTAGATAAAATCTCAAAGTTCTTTCAAGTTCTAGTATTGCATTGTTCAAGTTTTCCTAACTGGAGTGGAAGGGGGAACAAAGCAATTAAATATTTTTACATTAGTGATAAGTTTTGTCAAAACAAACTTTTCAACATTTCAAAATATGTTGCCAAATTTTATTTTCTCTCCTTTTGAGGCTACTTGTATTTTATGTTGTGCCTTACAAATACTTTATTTTGTCCCTAGCTCAAATCATTTCATTTGAGACCAGGATCCCAGAGGAGTTAGAGGAAGACATTTTTAAACAATAAGTAAATCCATATGTTTCATCAAATGTGTGACATTCTCAGCTGCACTCAGAGAGCTCATGAGGCAGGGGATTCTGTCTACTTTGAAGTTTTAAGTGGAAAAGCACAGCTACCTTCAAAAATCATCCTTCTGGCTTTATTTTCTGAGACAGATGTTGAATTTATTTCAAAGTATCCTGAATACAAAAGAAGGAAAATGTTAAAAATATGAAAATGTCTGAAGGAACTACTGATAGATCTAAAAATTCAAAAATTTTAACCATTGTTTTTCATCTTTGAAGTGAAACACACGCATATTACAATGATACAGTGTATTACCCATGTTTATTATATATATGTATATATATATATATATTTATATACTTTGTTGAAGTTGTAATTGAATTTACTGTGTGATACTCTTTCTACCAATGAAGATCATAGACATCTCATCCATGAAATTCTTGTCTACATTTTCCCATAAATCTTCCAAAGATAAAGCTCCCAACTGACTGGAACCATTCTGATGGTTTTTTTAGTATCTTGGAGACACTAGTGTATTATTTGGAGGTGGGGAGGCATCTTTTGTCTCAAACAAAAAGCTAGGCCAATTGATTTTTCGATTACACATACTTGATGCCTTATATGTCATTTCACATTCATATGTTGTTATTAATATCATGGTACAGCCTACTTAGATCTATCAAGCACTTTTCCAACATTTCTTGGGTCATCTATAAGGTTATTTCTTCAGAAATCATATTCCATGATTCGTGACCATACAGTAATATTGGAAGAATATTGACATAAACAACAGCTTATACCCTAAGACTTCATCAATAAACTCTCTACATTACAGAGAAAATGGTATGTGTGTTGGATTTATTTATTTGTTTATTCATTTGTTAATTTCTTTCTTTCTTTCTTGGTGGTGGCAAGATATTTGTAATCATGGGAAACACTATGTAACTTTCCAAATGTGATCTAGCTCACCTCACTAGAACTTTCTGTATTTTTTTTCTAATATAATAAAGATTCCTGATAGATCCTTGACTTGGATTTTCAGTTTACATATTTACATTTTCTGTCCTTCCATCTTGCATCTCACCTTCTAGGTCACAGGGAAGAACTGTATTCTCTATTTTTGGCTGTTTCTGTCTCTCTGTCTCTCTCCTCTTTCTTTGTTTCCTCTAATCATCTTTCCCTTCATCCCTCTCTTATTTTGTCTTTCTCTTCCTTCTTTCAATGCTTCTTCCTCCCTTCCTCCTTTCCCTTAGCCCCTGGTCTTGTAAACTGAAAACCCATATTGATCTTTCCTCTGGGTGTTACTGTTTCCTTCTCTTGATACAAGGATCGTGACATTTTGAATTTTTGAATTATCTTGAAAATCAAATCCTAAATGTCTCTAAGAGTGTGAAGTTTCCATACAGATTTCTTTTGTTTGTGTTTGGTCAGTCCCAGTCTATCTTTCTTATGTCATCTTTTTAAAATTGTATTTCCTCATTGGATATTGAGGTGGTAGAGTTCAAATGTGATAGTTCCACTCCTATGACTAATTTCTTTTTCAGCTTTGAAGAATATACACACACCCACACCCACCAATTATATCTTATCACTACATTTTATACCTACGTTCACTTTCCATGTTTTGTTATACTTGTACCTCCTCTACCAATGAAGATCATAAACCATACATACTTTCTCATTTAATGTATGCAATTTTTGTCCATAGGTTTCCATATAGCATTGAGATCCACTGGATTTCTTCTTATGGCTTTTTTTAAATTTTACTATTTCAAAGTTATCAAATAGGTCTCTCTAAAATGCCTGAAGATCTTTTCCATTTTACCTCTCTTAGTTGTCTTTCTTCTGGTTTCATCTATAAGTGTTCTTGGTACAATCTGACTCGGTTAGGTCTCATGACAAGATATCCACAGGATTGTTTTTGCTTCAATTTCTTCTTATGATTCTGTAAAAGAGTACTATTTTTCTTTAAAAAGATTTTTCTCCTCATTTTATGTAATGTTTGACTGATATTATTGTACTCTAAATCAATGTTGCACTTGGCTGCCATGTCAGTCATTTTGGCAAGAAGATTATTATTTTTTGACTGAGTTGTATCCTCACCTGTTTTGCACCTTCTTGGCATGATTTTTTTTTACATTGATTACTCTTCTCTAAGTTAATAATAGATACTTTTTTTGCTTTTACTTAGTTCCCATTTTCTAGAACTGACAACTTATTTAAACAGGTTTAGATGGGAGATGAAAATTTCACATGGTGTTTTATTTTTATTTTTATCTTGTCTACTAATTTAATCCTTACTCTCACTTTTGTTCTCATCATTCAAGTATATAAGTACATATGGAAAGCTAATTCAAAAATAGCTGCTATTTCTGCAACCAGTTGTTTCCTGTCAATTTTACTTTTAGTGGTGCTGTTTGGTGTTTATTCAATGCTTTGCTACTGTCCTCTTGGAAAAAAAAAGTATCCATGACATATAGTTATGAGGGTTTTGAGTAAATTTCAACCCTTTTGTTAATAGCAATAGAGCACATGGACTTTGGGGAAAATATCACCCACATCTTTCCATGAAGAATCTTTTAATAATGGAGGCATCTAGGTGGCACAGTGGATAGAGCACTGGCCCTGGAATCAGGAGGACATGAGTTCAAATCCGGCCTCAGATGCCCGACACTTACTAGTTGTGTATCCCTAGGCAAATCACTTAATCCCATTGCCTAGACAAAAAAAGCAAAAAAAAAAAAAAAAAGAATCTTTTAATAAGGCTTCAATGCCCTAAATCTGTTAAGGGTTACTACTCTGTCCTCCTAGAGAACTTTTTTGGGAAATGATCATATTATATCTTGGCAGTATGAACCTGAATTATGAGAAAGAAAAAGAGAGAGAGAGAGAGAGAGAGAGAGAGAGAGAGAGAGAGAGAGAAACTGTCCATATCCTCTTTTAAATGGATTGTCTTATCTTAAATGTGTAGAGGGCCAGTGCTCTCAGGATGTCTCAAGTCACTTGCCAATAGAATAGAGAGGGACAGTATTTCATGAGGATTATTATGCACAATTATGCACATACCTCCCCCACCTCCATTTCAAATAGCTACATGGTTCTGTCATTATGTCACTTGCCATATGATATTTCTGGGGATGGTTAAGCAGGCAGGCTTCTAACATACTGGGGGAATTTCACATTTAGTTACAACACAGAAATCCTTCAAAATGACTTTTATAAGTTCACAATATAATCTTTAACATTAACCCTAAAGCTATAAGACATAATCCTTCCTGCAAAGAGAATGGATATTTATTACTAATTGAAACCTATTCTAATCTCAGAATGGGCTTCCTTGTATCCACCAGAGAAAAACAGAAAAGCCAGAAAGATCTACTTTTCCCTTAGAAGGGGAAAAACCTTTGGCTACTATGTTCAACAAGAAGAGAGTGAATGCAGAATACTTCTCTTCTGCCCAATAGGGAGAAGAAAGAATGAGACTCAAAAAATATATCTGAAACCCCCATCCAGCCACGATGGTGGACTAGAGAAGTATTAAATTGTTGCCCCAAATTTAATTCTGCAGCAGCAGAAACACCAAAGTTCTAGTGAAACAATTTTCCAGCCCAAGACAACTTTAGAAAGCTGGTAGTAAAGGTCTGTCTTACCAGGGTGGTGGTGGGCCTAGGAAGTGCAGCACACACTGTGCCTTGGAGGCAGAAGCATTGACTTCAAGCAACAACTTTGAGAGCTCTCAGCCCACAGATAATGGGGTGGGGGGCACTAATACAATTGGTTGAAAAGATTTCAGGGGGACCTTTGCTGGTTCTGGGTTCAGGACTCTGTTACATTGCCTACATGCAGTTCCAGGTCAAAGGAGGGATTTGTGGCACAGGAGAGTAGGTCATGGTTCCAGGGCAGAGAGGAGTGTTTGTGGTCACTCACTGGTAAATAGAGACTCTGGTCTCAATTTCAAGGCAGAGGGGAGCCCTAACAATTGTTGCTTCAGGAGACTGGGCCACATGCCCAGGGATAAGAAGAGTGCTAGTGCTGGTGGCTACAGGGAAACAAGGTCTCTTTCTGGGAAAAGACCAGAGCACAGACCAGGAGAGTAGTGACTATACCTCTCCTTAGATCATACCACCTTGGAAGCACTGAAAACCTACAGACTCCCAGAGCTATCCTGAAGCTTGAGACACTGCCTCCTCCATCCCAAAAACAGAGAAAAAATTTAACAAAGTAAAAAAAAATTAATAAATAGGCTAAAAATTAGCAAACAACAAAACAAGAACTTGATCGTAGACAGTTAGTATGGTGACAGGGACAATCAAGACACAGATCCAGAAGAAGATAACCTTATCAGTGCAGGTATAAGCAGCAAAGCTTCAAAGAAAAATGTGAATTGGATAAAAACCCAACAAGAATTCCTAGAAGATGTCAAGAAAGATTATAAAAATAAAATAAGAAAGGTAAAGGAAAAAATGGGAAAATTAATAAGAGCAATGCAAGAAAATTATGAAAAGAAAGTTAACAGCTTGGTAAAAGGCACAGAAATGCACCAAAGGGAATGTTTTAAAAAAGCAGAATTGGCCAAATGGAAAAAAAGAGGTACGAAAGCTCACTGAAGAAAATAATTCCTTAAAAATTAGAATTGAGCAAGTGGAATATAATGAATCCATGAGACACCAAGAGACAATAAAATAAGATCAAAAGGGCAAAAAAAATGTGAAATAGAACATTGGAAAAACAACTGACCTGGAAAACAGATCAGGAGAGATAATTTAAGAATTATTAGACTACCTCAAAGCCATGATCAAAGAAAGAGCCTAGATATCATATTTCAATAAATTATCAAGGAAGACTGCCCTGATATCCCAGAACTAGAAGGTAAAATAGAAATTGGAAAAAAAAAAAACACTGATCACCTCCTGAGATTCCAAAATGAAAATTCCCCAGGACTATTATAACCAAGTTCCAGAACTGTAAGGTCAAAGAGAAATATTCGAAGCAGCCAGAAAGAAACAACTCAAAAATCAATTTGAAAATAGATATTTAATGGAATAGACTTTCAAACATTCCTGATAAAAAGACAAGAGCTGAATGGAAAATTTGACTTTCAAATACAATATTTGACTTTCAAGATAAGCATAATATGGTAAACATTAAAGACAAACCATAAGGCAATTGGTAAGGTTCAAATGTTTACATTCCTCTATGGGAATGTGATAATTGTAACTTCTAAGAATTTTATCATCATTAGGGCACTAATGAAGGTGAAATTAAAGCAATTATTAGGAGGTATTTTGCCCAATTATATGCTAATAAATCTGACAGTCTATGTGAAATGGAGGAATATTTACAAAAATATAAATTGCCCAGATTAACAGAAGAGGAAATAGAATACTTAAATAACCCTATCTTAGAAAAAAAATTGAATAAGCCACTAATGAGTTCTCTAAGAAAAAATCTCCAGGACCAGATAGATTCACAAGTAAGTTCTACCAAACATTTAAAGAAGAATTAATTCCAATACTATACAAACTATTTGGAAATAGTCCTATCAGATTCTTTTTTTTCTCAGATTCTTTTTACAACACAAATATGGTGTTGATGCCTCAACCAGGAAGATCAAAAAGAGATAAAGAAAACTATAGATCAATTTCTTTAATGAATATTGATGCAAACACTCTAAATAAAATACTAGCAAGGAAATCATAACAATATATCACAAAGATCATGATCAGGTGGCATTTATACCAGGAATTCAGAACTGGTTCAATATTAGGAAAACTATAAACATAATTGACGATATAAAAAACAAAACCAAAAGAAATCATATGATTATCTCAATAAATGCAGAAAAAATCCTCTGACAAAATATAGTACCCATTCCTATTAAAGACACTAGAAAGCTTAGGAATAAATGGAACTTTACTGAAAATGATTAATAGTATCTGTCTAAAACCATCAGCAAGTATCTGTAATGAGGAAAAGCTAGAAGTCTTTCTAGCAAGATAAGAAGTGAAGTAAGGATGTCCACTATTTTTCAATTTTGCACTAGAAATTCAAGCTATAGCAATAAGAGAAGAAAAAGGAATGGAAAGAATTAGAATAGACAAGGAGGAAATAAAACTATCACTTTTTGCAAACAATATGATAGTATACTTATAGAATCCTAGAGAATTAACCAAAAAACTAGTTGAAATAATTAACAACTTCAGCAAAGTTGCAGGATAAAACAAAAATCCATATAAGTCATCAGCATTTCTATGTTACCAACAAAATCCAGCAGGAAGAGACAGAAAAAGAAATTCCATTTAAAATAAATTCAGATAATATAAAACGCTTGGGAGTCTATCTGCCAAGACAAACCCAGGGATTATATGAACATAATTACAAAACACTTTTCACACAAATGAAGTCAAATCCAAGCCATTGAAGAAATAGTGATTGTTCATGGGCAGGCCAAGTCAATATAATAAAAATGACTATTCTACCTAAATTAATTTATTTATTCAGTGCAATACTAATCAAAATTTTAAAAAAATAGGGAGCTAGAAAAAAAAACAACAAAATTCTTCTAGAAGAACAAAAGGTCAGGAATATTAAGGGAATCAATGAAAAAAATGTGAAGGGAGGTGTCTTAGCAGTACCATTAGAAAATGGTAATCATCAAAACAATCTGATTAAGAAAATAGAGTGGTAGATCCATGGCACAGATTAGATGTACCATACACAGTCATAAATGACCATAGTAATCTAGTGTTTGATAAACCCAAAGATCCGTAGTTTTGAGACAAACATTGCTGGGAAACCTGGAAAGTGATTTGGCAGAAACTAAGTATAGACAAACATATCACACCATATACTGAGATAAGGTCAAAATGGACACATGATTTAAACATAAAGGGTGGTATTATAAGCAAACTCTGGAAGCATCAACTATTTTACCTGTCAGATTTATGAATAAAGGAAGAATATATGACCAAAAAATAAACAGAGAGCATTATGGGATATAAAAAGGATAATTTTGATTACATCAAATTAAAAAAGGTTTTGCACAAATAAAATGCAGCCAATATTAGAAGAGAAGCTAGAAATGGGGATCTCTGATAAAAGCCTCATTTCTCTATATATAGAGAACTGAGTGAAATTTATAAGAATACAAGTCATTCCCCATTTAATAAATGGTCAAAGGATATGAACAGGCAGTTTTCAGAAAAAGAAATCAAAGATCTCTATGATCATATGAAAAAGTGTTCTAAATTCCTATTGATTAGAGAAATGCAAGTTAAAACAGCTCTGAACTACTTCTTCACACCTATCAGACTGGCTCATATTACAGAAAAGGAAAATGACCAATGTTGGCGGGGATGTGAGAAAAATTGGGACACTAATGCACTGTTATGAACTGATCCAATTGTTCTGGAGAACAATTTGGAACTATGCCCAAAGGGCTATAAAATTGTGCATATCACTTGACCCAGCAGTACCACTACTAGATCTGTATTCCAAAGAGATCAAATGAAAAAAAAGGATCTTTGTGTACAAAAAATATTTATAGCAGCTCTTTTTGTAGTGGCAAAGAATTGAAATTGAGGGATTGCCCATTAATTGGGGAAAGGCTGAACAAGTTGTGAAATATGATTATGATGGAATTCTATTGTGTTGTAAGACATGACGAGCAGGATGCTTTCAGAAAAAAATCTGGGAAGATTTGCATGAACTGATGTGAAGTGAAATGAGCAGAAAACTAGAACACTGTACATAGTAACAGCAATATTACACAGTGACCAACTCTGATTGACTCAACTATTCTCAGCAAGACAGTGATTTGAAACAATTCTGAAGGACTCGAGGTGAAAAATGCTGTCTTCCTCCAGAGAAAGAACTGATAGTGTATGAATGCAGATTGAAGTATGCCTTTTTGCTTTCTTTTATTATTCTTTGGTTTGTCCTGTGCTTTCTTTTGCAACAAGGCTAATATGGAAATGTTTTGCATGGCTACACATGTATAATCTACATCTGATTTCTTGCTTTCTCAAGGTGAGGCTGAGGAAAGGGAGGGAGAGAGAGAATTTGGGACTCAAAATTTAAAAAAAAGTTAAAATTTTTGTTTAAATATGTACATCCATAAACCCTCTGCTCTTCTTTGCAGTAGGGATGGAATGATATTGTAAAAACAAAGTCCATATTTTAAAAAGTCCATATTTAAGATCCACCTATCTAGTCAGATCCTAGTTTTGCTTTCTGTTGGAATAGAGTTCTGCTTATCTCTGCCTTCTTGAGAACTGAAGTCAGTACCATACCCTTCTGCATTCTAAGTTTTGTCATATGTAATTATTAGTGGAGGTGTAACTTTTTGAGAGTAAGATTTGAGTTGAGGGGTTCTTGCCCTCTTAGCAAACAGAAGGGGATGATCCCGATCATGTCACACAATTTGTGCTGTGGTCCACTTTTTTCTGGCCTATCATTCTGGCTGGAGCAAAGGAAGGATGAATGTGTCAAACTACCTTTACCTCCTTCCCCGCTATATTTTGAAGAGCTAGAGAAGGCAACTTGGTTTGATTAAGATAGTGGCAAAGATGACTAAGCAGGGATCTCCAGTACTCTGATCTCTTTTCCTTCTGGAAATTGAGCCATATTTTTTGATTTTTTTACTGTCTTCTCCTTTGCCCACCTTCACACTGAAGTCATTAGTTATTAAGGCGTAAATTTATTTTAGAGGATCTTCATGGATTTCTTCATATAATCTATTTACTTTTCCATCCTCTGTGATGGAATTTAGTAAATAACCTATAATTATATATAAGATGGTCATTTTGTTTATGTTCAAAATGAGTGCTGTAAAGAGAAATGGCAGAGTGTCTTATGGAATTCATGCTTCTTATTGCCTTTGGAAACAAAATGAAACCAACTCCATTCACTTCTATAAAGAGAAGCTGTGAAATAATTTCCAATAAGCCACAACTTCTTTATGTCTTGGTTTTACAGAATCTCAATGTTGTCAGGGACCTCAGAAGTCACCTAGTCTAATCAAAAAATAGAAAACAACTTCCCTAAAATGTATCTGGCAACTATTCATACAGTCTTTTCTTTAAAATCATCAATGAATGGGAAGTCACTATCACAGAAGGTCCATTTAGCTTTTGGACAGCTCTAAAGCAGTCGTGTCAAATTCAAATAGAAATGGGGTCATGACACCACACATAAGGATCCATGTGTGCTGTGTTTTGACTTAGAAAACTAATTTTAACATTAGCTATGTTTTGTCATATTTTTTGTTTATTTTGTTCAATATTTTCCAACTCCTTTTTAATCTTATTCGGGTTACACTTTGTAGTGAGTTGCATGTTTGACACCTCAGTTCAAAAGAATCACTTCTGATGAGTTGAAGAGCAAGTGGGTATCTTTTTTACCCCAGCATCTTTTTCAGTATCTTCAAGCTTTCTGTCTAAGGTTAGATGTCATAACACTTAACCAGATTTATGTGAACCACATTGTCTACCAGTCAGCTAGTTAGTAAACATTTATTAAGCACCTACTATGTGGCAGACATTATTAAGTGGGGGGGGATTCGAAGAAAGACAAAAGATAGTCTTTGTTCTAACAGAGCTCACAGTCTAAGGGAGACAAGTAAACAACTATGTCCAAATAAGTTATATGCAGAACAAATAGAAAATAATTGACAGAGGGAAGGCACTAGAATTAAAAGGGATTGGGAAGGGCTTTCTGAAGAGGGTAGAATTTTAGCTGGAACTTAAAGAAAGCCAGGGAAGCCAAAAAGCAGAGATCAATGGGGGAAGCATTCTAGGCTTGTTGGACAGCTAGTGAAAATGCTTGGAGTTGAGAGTTGGGGTCTATTTTTTGAGGAGCAGCCAGTGTCAGAGTACATAAACAGATGTAAGATATGATAAGACTAGAAAGGTGGGAGTGGGGTGAAGCTAAGTTATGAAGGGGTTTGAATGACAAAAAGATTTTATATTTGCTCCTGGAAGTAGGAATCCAGTGAGGTTATTGAGTTGGAGGTTTGACACGGTCAGAGTTGTGCTTTGGGAATATTACTTTTGACAACTGAGTGGAAGATAGACTGGTGTGGGTAGAGACTTGTGGCAAGCAGATCGACCATAGCCTGGGCATAAAGAGATGAGAGCCCATACCAGGGCAGTGGCAGAGTCAGAGGAGAGATGTTCTACATGTGAAATAGACAGACTTGGCAACAGATTAGACATGGAGGTGGTGGGAGAGTGGAGAGTTAAGGATGACACTTAGGTTGTAAGTCTGAAAGACTGGGAGAATAGTGGTACTCTTTATAGTAATAGGGAAATTTGGAAGGGTTTAGAGAGAGAAAAAAATAATGAATTCTGATTTGGATATGTTGAGTTAGAAGACCATGGGACATTCAGTTTAAGATTTCCATTAGGCAGTTGGATATATAAGACTGGAAGGTCAGCAGAGAAGTTGGGCTGGATAAGTGTATTTGAGAATCATCAGCATAGAGATAATAGTTAAATCCATGGGAGCTGATGAGATCATCAAGTAAGTATAGAAAGAGAAGGGAAGAAAACCTTCATTAGAGCCCTTCAGGATACCCACAGTTAGTGGGCATGAGCTAAATGAAGATGCACCAAAGGAGTCTGAGGTATTGTGGTCAGGTAAGAGGAGAACCAGGAGAAGGTAGAGTCACAAAAACCTAGAAAGAAAAGAGTGTCGAGGAGAAGATGGTGATAGATTCAAAGGCTGCACAGAGGTCAAGAAGGGTGCAGATAGAGAAAAGGTTATTAGATTTGTCAATTAAGAGAAAATTAGTAACTTTGGAGAGAGAAGATTCAGTCTCAGCTAAAGTCCTGTCTTCTTCAAGAAACCTCGGGTACACTGACAAGGATGAAGATTGGGAAAAAGATTTTTGAATTTGTCAATTAAGAGATCCCTGGTTACTATAGAAAGAACAGTTTCACTTTGCTAATGAGGTCAGAAACCAACCTGTAGAGACTTAAGTCAGAGGAGAGGATTTAAAGGCACCTAGAGTAAATAGAGGTCAAGCAACATTTATCATATGGAGGTGCTGATGGCCACAACTAAAGAAAGAGCTAGGACTTTCCAGTTTGCCACCAGGCATCTCTGTGTGTCCTTTTCGGTCTTTCTTTGTACTTCCAGTGTTTAGCACAGTGCCTAGCAGATAGTAAGTGCTTCATAAATGCTTGTTGACTGGTTGATTTAAGGTTGCCAATAGTGAAATTAAGTCTTAACACTCTGTTACCCTGCTGGCTTCCCCATGGAATCAGAAGGAGAACATGAAAAAATGGAGGTAATCATTTGTTTTTGACGGTCGTGTGGGTGTCTGTGCACCACCCTGGAATAAATTATTACCTAGAAATGGATAAATCACATCTCTCTGTACCTCTTCTGTAAAAGGAGATTGAACTTGAAAATCTTGAAGGTCCTTAAGAGTCTATAATTATCCTTTACCTGGCATTCAAGGCCTTCCATGATTTGGTCTCAAACTGTCTTTTGAGATATCTCTCACTGTACTTTTTCTTTTTTTGTTGCTCCATACTCCACTAAAACAGGACTACTGTCCAGCTGCTCCACCTATCTCATCTCACCCCTGCTGCCACCTCATGGCTATTCTGCCAACCAGAATTTACTCAGGGAATTTCTTTCATCTGGAATGTTCAACCTTTACCCTCCCCTGCTCCCACCAGCTTTACCCATCCAAATTCTCTCTTCTCACCTCTTTTTTCAGGATATAGTGCACATGTTACTTCATTCCTAAGACTTTCCTTTTCCATCAAAGAAGGAATTATTCCTCTCTCCTTTGAATAGCCATCACACTTTGCTGCTACCATTCTTAGGATCAAATCATCATAGTATTTAGAACTGGAAAAGACCTTAGAGATCACCTAGTCTAATCCCTTCATTCTATAGAGGAAATTGAAGCCCAGTGTCATGGGGAGTGGGGGGTAACTTGTTCAAGGTCAAACAGCCAGTCATAGTACTTAAACTCACTGCCCTTTGGATGGGGGAAGGGAATTAACATTTATTTGTTGTAGTTCAATCATTCAGTCAAGCACAGACTCTTCATGACATTGTGGACCATACTCCATCCATGAAGTTTTCTTGACAAAGATACTGGAGTGGTTTGCCATTTCCTTCTCCAGTGGATTAAGGCAAATAGAGGTTAAATGAATTGACTATGGTCACACAACTCTTTAGGGTCTGAGGCCAGATTTCAACCTTCCTGACTCTAGGCCTGATGTTCTATCTACTGTGCAACCTAGGTGCCTTAGCATTTATTAAGTGCCTACTATTTCTCAAGCACTGTACTAAGCATTTTACAAATACCTCATTTGGTCATCCCAAGAACACTGAGAGGTAGGTGCTAGTATGATTCCCATTTTAGAGTTGAGGAAACTGGAGCAGTAAGAGTTAAGTGAATTGCCAAGGGATCATACAGCCATTAAGTGTTTGAGACCAATCTAAGTGAAATGGATGAATATTTACAAGAATATAAATTGCCCAGATTAACAGAAGAGGAATTAGAATACTTGAATAACCCATTCTTAGGGAAAAAAAAATAAACAATGAGCTCCCAAAGAAAATATACCCAGGACCAGATGGACTTACAAACAAACTCTAACAAATATTTGAGGAAGAACAAATCCTAATACTACATAAAATATTTGAAAAAATATGTAAATAAGAAGTCTTACCAAATTCTTTTTATGACACAAATATGGTTTTGATACCTAAAACAGGAAGAGCAAAAACAGAGAAGGAAAGCTATAAACCAATTCTCTTAATAAGTATGTATGGAAAATTTTTAAAGCAAAATACTAGCAAGGGAAATTACAATAATTTATCACAAAGATCTTACATTATAACCAGGTGGGATTTGTACCGGGAATGCAGGGCTAGTTCAATATTAGGAAAACTTTCAGTATAATTGATCATATCAATAACAAAAATAATTTTAAAAAATTATATCAATAGATGCAAAAAAAGCCTTTGATGGTATACAATACTCATTCCTGTTAAAAACACTAGAAAACACAGGAATAAATAGAGCTTTCCTTAAAATGATAAGTGATATATATCTAAACCCATAAGTGAACATTATCTGTAATGGGGAGAAGCTAGAAGCCTTTCCAATAAGATCATGGGTGAAGTAAGGATGTCCATTATTACCACTATTATTCAATCTTGCACTAGAAATGCTAGCTATAAGAGTTAGACAAGAAAAAGAAATTGAAGGAATTAGAATAGGCAATGAGGAAACAAAGTTATCACTCTTTGCAGATGATATGATGGTACACTTACAGAACCAATGAGAATCAACTAAAAAAACTAGTTGAAACAATAAATAATTTATGCAAATTGCAGGATATAAAACAAACCCACATAAATCATCAGCATTTCTATATACTACTAACAAAACACAGCAGGAAGAGTTAAAAGAAAATTCCATTTAAAATAACTGCAGACAATATAAAATACTTTGGAGCCTATCTGCCAACACAAACCCAAGGATTATATGAATACAATTACAAAACACCTCTCAGACAAATACAGGTGTAAATAAATGAAGAAATATCAGTTGCTCATGGGTAGGCCATATATAGGCCAATATAATAAAAAATAACAATTCTATCAAAGTTAGTTTATTTATTCAGCACCATACCAATCAAACTATCAAGAATTATTTCATAGACCTAGAAAAATAATAACAAAATTTATCTGGAAGAACAAAAGGTCAAGAATATCAAGGGAATTAATGAAAAAATGTGAAGGAAGGTGGCTTAGCAGTACCAGATTTCAAACTATATTTATAAAATTATAATAATCAAAATAATCTGTTACTACATAATAGAATGTGAGATTAGTGGAATAGATCAGGTATACAATACATAGCAGTAAATGACCATAGGAATCTAGTGTTTGATAAACCAAAAGATTCAAGCTTTTGGGGCAAGAACTCACCATTTTATAAAAATTTCTGGGAAAACTGGAAACCAGTTTGGCAGGAATGAATTATATAGACCAATATCTGACACCATATACCCAGATAAGGTCAAAATGAATAAATTATTTAGAAATAAAGGGTGATATAATAAACAAATTAGGGAGCACGAAAAATTGAACCTATTAGATCTATGGATAAGGGAAGGGTTTATGACCAAGCAAAAGATAGAGAACATCACTGGAAGTAAAATAGATAATTTTGATTACATTAAATTAAAAGTTTTGCACAAACAAATCTAATGAAGCCTAACTTAGAAGGAAAACATGAAACTAGGGGAAAGATTTGATAGCATATTTCTCTGACAAAGGCCTCATTTCTCAAATATATTGTCAACTGAGCCAAATTTATAAAAAAATAAGAGCCATTCTCTAGTTGACAAATGGTTGAAGGATATGAACAGGCAGTTTTCAGAAGAAGAAATCAAAGCTATCAATGGACATGGGAAAAATGTTCTAAATCACTGCTTATTAAAGAAATTCAAATTAAAACAACTCCAAGTTTACTACCTCATACCTATCAGACTGGATAATATGACAGAAAAGGAAAATGACAAATTTGGGAGTGTGCATAGAAAAATCAAGAGATTAGTCCACTGTTGGTGGAATTGTGAACTAGTCCAACCATTCTGGGGAACAATTTGGAACTACACCCAAAGAGTTATAAAACTGTGCATACCCTTTCATCCAGCAATACCACTACTAGGTCTATTTCCCAAAGAGATCAAAGAAAAGGGAGAAGGACCTATTTGTAAGAAAAAAATTATATTAACTCTTCCTGTGTTAGCAAAGAATTGAAAATCAAAGGAATACCCATTAATTGGAGAATGGTTGAACAAGTTGTGGTATGATTGTGATGGAATACTATTGTGCTATAAGAAATGATGAGCAAAATGCTTTCAGCAACCTCGTAAGACTTACATGAATTGATGCAAAGTGAAGTGAGCAGGACCAGAACATTGCACACAGTAACAGCAATATTGTAAGGATAATCAACTATGAAAACTTAGCTGCTCTGATCAAAACAATGATCTAAGACAATTCCATAGGATCCATAATGAAAAATGCTGCCCACTTCCAGAGAGAACTGATGACTGCAGAATGAGGAAAGCGTTTTTAAAAAAAAAACTTTTTTCATTGCTCATCTTTAATGTTTTTTGCCTGTGTTTTCTTTTGCAACATGGCTAATATGAAAATGTTTTGCATAGCTATACATGCATAGTTTATATCAAATTGCTTGCCTTCTCAAGGTTAGGGTTGAGGTAGGAGGGAGAGAGAAAACTTGAAGCTCAAAATTTTACAAAATGATTGCTAAATATTTAAAATACATGATTGGGAAATATTTAACAAAATAAATAAATATATGCAATAGAAAAAAAGAATGAAATGGGCTTGAAATTACTTTTTGAAAAGTGCTAACCGATTTCCTGGGGATGATAGCATTTGCTTCCTTGTAAATCAATGTTCACGGTGGTAGATGACTTAATTTTTTATTTAAAGTATAAAGGATAAATGTTTTCTTCATAGGAAGATAACTTGTCAGTACAAATGGTCAACTTATGACCTTGATATAATTAATTCCACAGTGTAAGCCACTAAGTTACATAAACTTTAAAAAATTCCTAAGGTGACAAATTTATAAAGCAGATGATTTCTCCTCTAGAGTAGCACTGTGCCACAGTGTAAAAAAGCTAAGATTTGGAATCAGGAGACTTTTCACTGTGAATTTGGGCAAGTCATTGCCTTTTTCAGGTGTCAGTTTCTTCATTAGATATCAATTTATTAGATATCAGTTTCTTCCAGCCTGACAATCCTGGTACTCCTCTTGACTTTGTCAAGATCTTCTGCCTGATCATCATCTGAGCTCTGCTCTCTAACTGTGGGTATATTCCCAAGGTTCTATCCTAGGCTCTTCCCCTCTTTCTACTCCCTCTTTCTCATATATAGTTATCATCTCAATGCAAATGGCTCCATGGATCGATCTATCTATCTATCTATCTATCTATCTATCTATCTATCTATCTATCTATCTATCTATCTATC
>NW_020954619.1:43721771-43772790 GCF_900497805.2 Vombatus ursinus | reverse complement strand
ATCTATCTATCTATCTATCTATCTATCTATCTATCTATCTATCTATCCAACTATTTATACATCTACTCTATTCTCATCTCTCCAGCTGCCTATTGGACATTTGCAACTGGATGTTCTATAGGTATCTCTAATTCGATGTTTATGATCCAGAACTCACTCTCTTTCCCCCTAAATCAAGCTTCCTTCTAACCTTCCTATTTGCATTGTGGATACTGCCATCCTGCTAGTCAACAATGTGTGAAATATTGGAGTCATCTTTAACTCTTTACTCTTCCTCACCCTCCACATAATAATAACTAACATTTTTGTAGAGCTTTAAGGTTTGCCAATCACTTTACAAATATTATCTATCATCCCCATATATGAAGAAACTGAGGGTTTGGTGTCACACAGTTAATAAATGTCTGAGGTTAGATTCAAAGTCAGAGCTTTCTGGGTCTAGGTCTAGCACCTCAGTCATTGAACCACCTAGTTGTCCCTGCCTCCACATCCAAACAGTTGCCAAGTGTTGTTGATTCTGCCTTTAAGCTATCTCCCTTATCTGACTCCTCTCTACTCTCACTACAACCTCTCTAATTCAAGCCCTCATCGCATCTTACCTAAATCAGTTGTCTCCAAAATGTAGTCCTGAGGGACAGTGGTGTGATCTTAAGGATATGATCACCTAATCAGAGGGTGGGAAGAAGTATCACATGCCAACCTACCCACAGTAACCAATACTGGGAGAGCTGTCTCTATCATAACCACAATACTCCCTTATTGTGCTCCTTCCACTGTTGGCTTCCTACAAGTCCCCAACCTCTTTCCTTTAGTACCAACCTAACCTTGTCTGGGCACTGGCATCAACATGTGTGCAAGGAAAACTCATCCTCTTCCCCAGTGTACCTACATCTTGTCCCTCAGATTGCCTCATGTGTATGGCAAGCATGCCTTAAAAAGTAGGGCTCTTTGCTCATGGCAGGGGTGAGGGAAAGTTGGGGGCATTGGTCAGTGACTTAGAGTCCTGATGCTTTTGGTTTTTTTTTCATTTTCTGCCAGTAAATCAACAAATCTGAAGTGCTTACTATATGCAACAAGGTGGATATGCAGTGGATAGTGAGCAGGGCCTGGAGTCTTGAAGACCTAAGTTCAAATCTTGCCTCAGACACTTACCTGCCTATGTGACCCTGGTTACACTTATTCCATTTGCCTCGGTTTCCTCATCTGTAAAATGAATTAGAGAAGGAAATGGCAAATCACTCCAGTGTCTTTGCTAAGAAAACC
The DNA here is from genome assembly GCF_900497805.2 of Vombatus ursinus. Lineage (NCBI taxonomy): Eukaryota > Metazoa > Chordata > Mammalia > Diprotodontia > Vombatidae > Vombatus > Vombatus ursinus. The sequence goes on along the minus strand of NW_020954619.1, from coordinate 43,771,527 downwards.
CCAAATGGGGTCATGAAAGGTCATATATGACTGAACAACAACAATACTATGTGCCAGATACTGTGCTAAATGCTAAATAAAGAATAGGAAAAACATATTCCCTGCCCTCAAGGAACTCACATTCTAATGAGGGGAGAGAGCATGCAAATAGCTAGGTACATAAAAGATTTATACAGTAAAGCGTAAATAATAAGTAATTAAAGAGGGAAGGCACTAGCAGTAGAGGCTAGTGGAGAGAGAGGTTGAGCGATTGAGAAAGACCCTTGAAGAAGGCAGGACTTGACCTGAGTCTTGAAAGACAAAACTTTGGTGGGACAGAGTGAATACCATAGGATGAGCAGGCATGAGTGGATTGCAATCAGCATCACAGATCTCATTATATTATCTTTATTAGCCCTCCTCATTCCACCATTTCCCTAAACTTCTCTGTTTCTTTAGAGAAAATAGGGTATCACCATCTTCCAGTTACTCAGCTTCAAAATCTTAGTGTTATCCTTGACTCTTCATTTTCATTCATTCCACATATCCAATTACTTACTAAATTCTGCCATTACTACCTCCATAATATCTCCATATGAATTTTCTCTCTACTCATAGAGCCAGTCCCTGAAACTCAAGCCTATAGTGCCTCTTCCTTTAACAGTTTCAATAATCACCTAATTGGTCTCCCTGTCTCTAGTTTCACCCCTCTATAATCCATTACCCACATAGCTGCCAAAGCAGTATTCATGAAACACAGGCCTGACCATGTCACTACCCTGATCAAAAAGCTACCTGTTACCTCTAGGACAAAATATACAACTATTTGAAGGCCATTTTAAGCCCTTGACAATGGCAGCCCATTTTTCTGAGTTTTTTATACAGCATTGTGACTGGCACATTAAATACTTAATAAGTGCTCAATAAATTTCTTGAATGAGTGATTCATTTATGCATTTTATATTCTTTGAAAAAGCAGCCTCTCTGCTATTCCTCACAATATCCCAAGCCCTACCTCTTTGCTTTTGCTCACTTATGCCCCTAAGCCTGGAATGCATTCCCCCTTCACTTTGTTACTAAGAATCCTCAGATCCCTTCAGAGCTAAGCTCTCATTTCACCTCCTGTACCATTTCTGTTCTCCCTGGTTTCTTGTTAATCTTTCCACAAAATTACTTACTATATATTTGTATTGACTTATGTGTGTCTATTGTCTCTCCCGATATAATGTAAACTATGTGAGAGTGGGAACTGATTTTTTTTTGGTCTTTGTATTAATTTTAACTCCTGCCAAATGTTTTTGATGATTGCAGTCTTGTGATATATTTTGAGATATACAAGGTTCACTCTTGTCTCAGTCTCTACACATTATTTCCCATCAAATACACATGTGTACACAATACTGTATTAAGAATCTTTGATTCTAATGTATCATTGATAGTTCTAGAAATCTCAGATTTCATATATTTACATACAAGTAAAGAAAAAATATAAAATTAATGTAAAGTATTTTGGGAGTGGGGTAGAACACAAATAACTAGGAGAATTAAAAAAAAAAAACCTCTTGAAGGAGATAATGCTTTAGATATGCCGTGAAAAAGCTTAGTGTGAGAAACTGTTGTGCCTTTTGGCCACCAGATTTAGTGTGAATTTGAAAACTAATAACCTTAACATGTAAGACCCTAAAGACCAGAAAAAATAATCTTATAGGGTACAAAATTATTTTGATTCATAGAATCCTAGTATGTTAACTTGGATGGTATATCTGTTTCTGAAAAGACAGTGAAAAATGGGGAACTGGGTTCTAGGCTCCACTAACTTTGTCACTAACCATGAGACTTGAGCAAGTCAATATTTCCCACTTAGGCTGTTTCCTCCTCCATAAAATGAAGGTTCCTCCTCCATAAAATCAGTGGTCCCCAATCTTTTTTTTCTTCCTCTTTACAGAATAGTATTATTCTCTGCCATGAGGAATTGTAACTGACTCATAAAAATGGAAAGACTCAAACTTGTAAAAGCAAGTTTGATTCTGATTACAAGTACAAGTTCAATACATTATTGAAAAAATGAATGAGAGAATGAGGAGAAAACTAAGCATGGGTTAACATGGATGTCTATAATAGTGTTTCTGCAAGAGGGCAAAGAAAGAAAGAAAAAAGGAAGGAAGAAAGGGAAGAAGGAAGGAAAGGAGGGAAGGAGGGAGGGTGGATGGAAGGTATGAGTAAGGGAGAAAGGAAGGAAAGAAAGAAGAGAGGCAAGAAGGGAGAAAGGAAGGGAGGAAGGCAGGAAGGAAGGGAGGATTGAAAGAAAGGAGAGTGGGAGGAAGGAAGAAAAGAAGGAAAGAAGGAAGGAAGGAAAGAGGACTTCCTTTTTCTGAGAGCTAATGCTTCTTTAAAAAAAGGTTGTTTTGGGAAGAAAAAAATCAGGAAAGTGAGGAAAAAACATCAAAATTCTCACTATATAAAATAAGTTGGATGTTATATACAATATACCATGCTCATAAATCTCTTCTTATAGTTCTTCTTTGGGGCCAAGCTTATTCTTTAAAATTTCACATAATTCAGTTTCAATTATTTTGTAGTCATTGTTCTTTCCAATTTACATAGTTATAGTTTCTGTTTATATTGTTTTCTTTGCTCAGCTTACCTCACTTAACATTAGTTCATATAATTTTTTTTTTGGAAGCATAGAGCTTCAGCATTTATTTTGCTTTGAGATAAAGGAAAGTTGGTCTTCTAACATAGTATTGCAGTCAGAAAGATTATTATTGACAAAAATAACCTTTTAATTCTGTTGTAAATGGCAGTCCTGTGTTGGATCCACTCAAACAAAAGTTACTAAGCATTTACTATGTGCAATGTATCATGCTTGGTACAGGAGATAGACTGACCTCAAGAAGTCTAAAGTCTAATTGAGGAGGAAAGGCACAGATGAATATATTGCAAGGTATAAAGGATTAGAGGTATGGGTAAGGTGAAGTCTAGACTAGGAAAAGTTGAGGAGGGAGAGTTCATTTTCTTCCTATTATAGCTGACCTTTGATAGACAAAGAACTTTGAATTTGATGTGAGAGACAAGTGTTTACAAAGATTCAGTCACAGAACTAGCTATTCCCTGGTTACAGTCAATCAAGGTGATGATCCCCAGCCCCAAGTTATGTATGAGGGGATCAGAGGATATAGGGCTGAAGCAACTAGGACTAGACAGCCTGAATCATACAAGGGACAGTAGGGGCAGGAGGTCTAGCTGAGCTGATGCTCTGAGCAATAAAAAAAAGACTCTCAGGGCTTTTAGATAATCAGCTTAGCTGGTGCTAGCTGTCTGCCTTCACAGACCCCTCAGGCTACAGCTGATTTATGGCATCTCTTCCTTCTCTTCAAGGTTTCCCCTGCTGTTCATTTTGTTGACTTATGTTGTGGATCAAGCTTGAGATGAAAGGAGGATGGGAAATCTGACTGACAGGGGAGACAATTGGCCTGAAGTAGATAACAAATTTGCAAAAGAAGCAAGGGAGGCTATGAAAGGGGAAGTCTCAAGGAGAGTTTGGCTACAGATAAACATAATACCAGAAAGTTAGAGCTGTAAATGACCTCAGATTTTTTTGTGTCTGACCTCCTTGTTTTATAGTTGAGGAAACTGAAGTCCAGAGCCTGGGACTGAACTTCCCAAGGTCACACAGATGCTAAGTATTAAGCCTGGTACTCAGTTTCAGGTTTTCAGAGTCTAAGTCCTGTGTTCTCTCCACTAAAACAAGCTTTCTCTAGCTATACCACATTTCCAGGTGACTAGCTAGGTTAATTAATTAACATTTGGGGTAATAATTTGCTCAATCATATGAGAAAGCAAGTTGCTAAAAATTCATAAGGTATTTTGGATACCTAGTTGAAGACAAGCATTGGAAGGGGGAAATCCTGTATAAACCTTATATTTCTAATAAATTCTTCTTTTTTTTCAGCCAAAGACAAGGTTTATTAGAACATCCGTCATATTGGGCAAACTCTTAAGGAGTCTGAATTATAAGAGTATAAGATTATAAGAATCTGAGCTTCTTAATGGAGGTGAGATGGACCTTATATACAGAAAGACTATGGGAGGAATCTAGAGGTGGCCAAGTAGTCTATGAGGTAATAGAACTCCAGGGGTGGCCAAGGGAGAATGGAGCCTAGATAGGACCAAGGTGGGGAAGTGGCCTGGGGTCATGGGGAGGTAAAACAATGGAGGGGAGATTGGGTGTAGCCACAATGAAAGGCCAGTTGATGAAATTATAGCCTCAGGCAAATGCCAGAGATTTGGCCAAGTGGGAAAGTCCAGAGTTTTTCCTTTCTGGAGTCTAGATCCCAATCTCATCATTCCCCCCTCAAAGAAATTGGGCCCAAATTCTTTTGGAGTAAGGGGCAAAGGTCTTGGCTTCTGAAACTGCTTCCTGCTGGCAAGGGTCATAGAGCTGTCCCTGCCTCGAGGGGGTCCCAAAGAGGAGGTTGACTGGAACTGAGCACAGGCTGCATCCAGGTAATGATGGGGAGACATTGACTGGTACCTGCTGTTTGCTACCAACTGTAGGTGAATGGCCCATAGTCTGGAAAACATAAATCTGACAGAAAAAACTACAGAGCCCGGATATAAAGTGGGGACTAGATTTAAGGTCCAACTTTGAGAGCATAAAACATCTTTAGCTCTGTTTGGATTCAGATAATTCAGTTTTCCAACCATGCAATATCAAATCCAACTCATAGCCAGACTCAGGAATAGCCAGGTGGGTAACATTGTTTTTCAAAGGAACATAATGGGGAAACTGAGCCAGGAGGATCCCATCTTAGACTGAGGCTAAAATTGTCCTCTCAGCTTTTCTCAATGCTGACTTCCCACCAGTATCACCTTCTCTGATTAACTTGTGGCATTTCTCTCAGACAGTAGATTACTGATTATCGATGGATTATGACCCATCAGACAACTAAAAATAAAATCCTATGAGCTTTCACCTCAAACACAAGTTTTACTAATCACAGCTTAGGAAAAACTTTTCCAGGATTTACATCTCAAACTTAAATTTGTCCTAGTGCAAAATGCCAATCATTAGAGATTTCTATACACTTGCAAATTCTCAGCAAGCCATATATAACTCGAACAAACTTTTTGGCTAGTTTACACATGAAAACAATAACCAACAACAGCTAAATTATTTTAGCAGTAACTAAATTATGAAAAGTTGCTTGACATAACTGATACAGAAAGTTCACCAACTTGAAACTTGAAATAAACCCATTACCAATCACGTAACTTCAGTTTCGTTAAATGCGCTTCCAAATTACTTTACACAGAGAATCAACATCTCATCATTAACGGTTAAAACTACAAATTTAAAAGAGCATGCTTACCCAAGTTTGGAGACTAGCTTCATTACCTTGAGCAGGATGTGCTGAACCTGGGTGATGCTTCCAGGCAAAGGTTGCCCCAGAGCCCAAGGCCATTGCTAGTGGGGCCCACACTGTAGCTGCTGCCCCTCCCCCCTTCTTACTTTCCCAGGTGGAGGAGGGTGAAATCAAAGGTGAGGGGTAAAGGGTGAAACTCTCTTCTCCCATGAGACGCGTTAACACATACCCTCTTGACTCAAGGGAAGGTAGTGACCAAGTTGTACAGGTGTTTCAAAACTCCTTAATGATCAATCACAAAACCTCCAGAATATGCCAAGATATTTGTAGCTGTTCTAACTTTCCCTGTAAGCTCCATGAAGGAGGATTCAGAGGTGCCAAGGGAAGGGAGTAAATAAGCCTCAGAGAACCAAAAAAGCAACTGCAGTTTTCCCTAATTCCCTAGCACCGAGGGAATTACCACAATTGAGCATACGTTTCCAGATAGGGCATCCATCCTTGTCCTCTATGCTACGGAAGGTGTACCCAGGTCCATGGCCTTGAACTGACCCAGTGGACCAAGAGCCTGAGAGTGTCAGGCCAAGTGCAAGACATCCTGGTAACTGTCTGCCAGAAAAGTACCTCCAGGCCTTGGTGCTTGGAAAGTGACCCCAACTGCAGAGCAAGAAAGGAGGGGAGGGGGGAGCTTACATACCTTCCAGTCATGGCTGGAGAAGAACTTAGGGTTAGGCAGTTTCCCAAAATGATGTGGTTTAGGGGTTCAGGGGTGCTGGGACCCCAATATCACAACACATGGGTCCTGCCTGAAAGAATTCTACCTAAGCCTTCTTTCAGTCAAAGACAAGGTTTATTGAAGACTCACCATATTAGCTAGACTCTTAAGGAATCTGAACATCTGTGGGCTGTTGTCTAGATTGTGAAAATCTGAGCAGTGGCTAGATTCTAAGAATCAGAGCCTCTAATAAATTCTTGTATAACCAAATGGTTTGTTGTTGTTTGGTCATTTCAGTCATGTCTGACTCTTTGTGACCCTATTTGGGGTTTTCTTGACAAAGACACTGAAGTGGTGTGCAATTTTCCTTCTCCAGCTCATTTTAGAGATTAGGAAACTGGGGCAAACAGGGTTAAGTGACTTGCCCAGGGTCATATAGCTAGTAAGTATATTTGAGACCAGAGTTGAACAGGTCTTCCTGACTTCAGGCCTGGCATTCTATCCACTGTACCACCTAGCTGTACCTTATGCCCAAATGGTTTGGCTGTATATACCTTTTTTAACATGTCTTGGAAAATGTTGTTTAGGATATTTTACATCTTCAATCTGCCATGTCTCTGCACTTCTGCCTCTGCCTTTACTCCAGCACTTAAAATCCTTGCCACTCAACTCCAACTCCAATGACTACACACGATGGAAATAATTCTGAGCTCTCTAAGCATATGCAAGTGGAACATGAAATTGGGAAAGTCTACCAAGCCAACTGCGAGCACTGGTCTGATGATAGAATTTTATGTTTTCTGACCAGGGACTAATTTAGCTAAGTTTTGAAAGGCTCATGAGCTTCTTGGCTTCAAGAGGATGATTTTTATTTTTGGTCACAGATACTGATGAATACCATTTACTAAATCATAGATGGACTATGATCTAAAAAAGGAAATCTATTATCCAATCATAAGTTTTTCAGTAGTTTATGTTCACCCTATGCTTTGTTAACATGAGGGAAATTAAGACTGCACTGGGTACATGAACTAATGAAGCATGATGTAATTAAAGCCAAGAAAACTATACACATGGACTACAACCATTTTAAGGAAAGAACAACCATCACAAAATGATCAAAAGTGAATATTGGAAAATTGCAAAGAGCAAGAAGCATGGTCCCAAAGAAGAGGTATGAGAAACTGCACTACTTTCCCCAGCCCTAAGTTACTGCATAAGTGGAAGGTCCATGGGTGTACAATATCCTATATATTTTGAGATTTTTTCCATTGTATTGATCAGTTTTGCTAGTTGTCTTTTCTCTTCTTCCTTGTTTTCTTTTTTTTAATTTAAAATATTCTTTGCTTTATGATGTGCCTTTCTGGAGAGAGGCCCAACAGGAAATTTGGGTGATATAAAAACAAAAGATATCAATAAAATTTATTTTAAAAAAGACTTCACTGGGGGCTTTCCTTCACTCTATAGGAAGATAAGGAGTAAGGGGAAAGAAAACATCATGTTCTACACCAAGGGGATCCTTGCTCTGCACCAAATAACAGGAATTGTCTGAGGTAGGAAGAATCATAGGGATGAATTTCCAATTGGCACCAAAGGCAATTTACTAGATAGTAATGTTAATAGAGGTAATGCAGCATTAGAGACATAGTTAGTCAATAAGTACTAATCAATCACTATGTAGTAGGCACCATGCTAAGCACTTGGGATATAAAGAAAGGCAAAAATATTGTCTCTGTTCTCAAAAGCCCATATTCTAAATGTATAAATAACTGCACATATATGATATATGCAGAGTAGACGGCTGGTAATCTCAGAGTCACCTGCCAGAAGGTAGAATTTAAAGCTGAATATTGAAAAGAATAAGAGAAGCTAGGAGAAAGAGGTGAGGATGGAGAGTGCTGTAGGCATAGAGGACAGCCAGTGCAAAGGCATGGTTTTGGGAGATGGAGTGTTATGTCTGAGAAAAAGCAAATGGGTCAGTGTAGCTTGAGTCATAAAGTGTATGGAGGAAAATAAAGTATAAAAAGACTGGAAAGGTAGAAGAAGACTAGGCTGTGGAGGGCTTTAAATGCCACTGGACTTTATAGTTGATCCTGGAGGTAATAGAAAACCACAGGAAGTTATTGAGTGAGAAAGGGGGTAGCTAAGATAATCAGGGTGGTGCTTTAGGAAAATCCTTCTATCAGGTAAGTTGAGGATGGAATTGTGTTTGAAGAGACTTGATCCAGGGAAAGCAGTTAGAGGGTTATTTCAACATGTAAAGACCTATTTTAGGGTATTGACTATGAGTACAGAGAAAGAAAAATGTTGAAGCTGTATTTTGAAGGAAGAAATAAGAATATATAATGATGGACTGGATGTGTGGAGTGAATGTAAGTGAAGAGTCAGGGATGATGAGGATGACATTGAGTTTGCAAGGCTGAATGATTAGGAGAATGATGGTATCCTCAATAGCAAGAAGGAAATTCAGAAGGGGAGATAGTATTGGGGAAAAGGTGATGAGTTCTGTTTCACATGTGTTGAATATGAGATGTCTTCAGGATACCCAGTTTGAGATGCCCAAAAAGTAGTTGGTAATGTGAGACTGGAATTCAAGAGAGAGGCTAGGGATGAATATATTGATTTAGTAACCATCTGAAAAGAGGTGATCTATGGAAGTTAATGAGATCACCAAGTGAGATAGTGTAGAGAAATATGAGAAAATGTTAAAGACAGAGCCTTGGTGGAACTCCATGGATTAATGGAGGTGATCTGGGTGAAGATTCAGCAAAGGATCCTGAGGAGTAGTCAGGTTGGTAGGAGGAGAACTAGTAGAGAATAGTGCCATGAAAAACTAGAAAGGAGTGAGTACCTGGAAGGAGATGATTATCAATAGTGTCAAAAACTATAGAGAAGTTAATAAGAATTTGTCAAGTAGAAGATCATTCATAATCTTAGAAAGAGAATTTCAGATGAATGATGAAATTAGAAGTCAGATAGAAGAAGAGTTAGAAGCAAGTGAGAAGAGAAATGAAAATACTTATTGTAGGTTTTTTAAAAGAAATATAGTCAAGAAGGGAAAGAGAGTTACTAGGTGAGTTGAGTTTTTTTGTTTTGTTTTGTTTTAGTTTTTTTTTAATTTTTTAAACTTTTTTATTTTTGTTTAGGGTGAGGAAGACATGTTTAGAGTGCTCAGATTCACAATGACCTAGGCTAAAATCCAGCCTCTAATATTTAATAGCTTACAATGAGCAACTCATTTAATGTCTATGTGTGTCAAGCAACTCCTCAGAACCTATATTAAGAGGTAGATAGGTTGAAAACTATATCAGCTAAGGAAATTCCTATCACCTAAGGAAAACAAATAACTTAAGGTGAGAAAATTGGGTAGTCACATTTGAAATAGTTCATTTCATATTAGTTGTGTAGTAATTAGCAAAGAATCATGTAAACAAGGAAAAGCAGACCCTCACTTGACTCTTTCAATTTTAACCAGATTTTACCTTGTCATAGTGTATTATATTCATGATAAATTGCTGTAATCTCTTTGCTGATATTTTATTTAATTTTTGCATCAATATTCATTAGGGAAATTGGTCTATAATTTTCTTTCTCTGTTTTGGCTCCTCCTGTGTTAGATATCAGCATCATATTTGTGTCACAAAAGGAATTTTATAGGACTCCTTCTTTGCCTATTTTTCTGAATAGTTTATGTAGCGTTGGAATTAATTGTTTTTTAAATGTTTGGTAGAATTAACTTTTAAATACATCAGGCTCTGGAGATTTTTTCCTTAGAGAGTTTGTTGATGGCTTGTTCAATTTTTTTTCTAAAATGGGGTTACTTAAGTATTTTATTTCCTCTTCTGTTCACCTAGGCAATTTATATTTTTGTAAATATTCATCCATTTCACTTAGATTGACAGATTTTTTTGCACACAATTGGACAACATAGCTCTGAATTATTGCTTTAATTTCTTAATTGGTGGTGGATTCACTCTTTTTATGTTTGATACTGGTAATTTGGTTTTCTTCTTTCTTTTTTTTAAATCAAATTAACCAAAGCTTTATCTATTTTTTTCATTAAACCAGCTCTTAGTTTCATTTATTAGTTCAATAGCATTCTTACTTTCATTTTTTATTGATCTCTCCTTTGATTTTCAGAATTTCTAATTTGGTGTTTAATTTAAGATTTTTTATTTGTTCTTTTTCTAGCTTTTTAAATTGCATGCCCAATTCATCAGTCTGCTTTTTCTCTATTTTATTCATGTAAACATTTAGAGATATAAAATTTCCCCTAAGTACTACTTTGGTTGCATCCCATAAATTTTAGTATGTTGTCTCATTATTGTCGCTCTCTTTGACAAAATTAATGATTTTTTTCCATGATTTTTTGTTTGACCCACTCATTTTTTAGGATTACTTTAGTTAGTTTCCAATTATTTTTTAAACTATCTTTCCATGACCCTTTATTACATGTAATTTTTACTGCATCATGATCTGAAAGGGATGCATTTAATATTTCTACCTTTCTGCATTTGATTATGGAGTTTTTTTCCCTAATACATGGTCAATTTTTGTGTAGATGCCATGAACCACTAAGAAGACGGTTTATTCCTGTCTAGCCCCATTTAATTTTCTCCAGAGGTCTATCATATCTAACTTTTTAAAAATTCTGTTCACCTCCTTAACTTCTTTCTTGTTTATTTTGTGGTTAGATTTATTGAGTTCTGAGAGGGGTAGGTTGAGTTCCCCCACTAGTATAGTTTTGCTATTTCTTTCTGTAACTCAATTAACTTCTCTTCTAATAATTTGGATCTATACTACTCCTTGCATATATGTTTAGTACTGACATTACTTCATTGTCTATGGTATCTTTTAGCAAGATGTAGTTTCCTTCCTCATCTCTTTTAATTAGATCTATTTTTGCTTTTGCTTTGTCTGAGATCAGGATTGCTCCCCCTGCTATATTATTTTTTACTTCAGCTGAAGCATAATATATTTTGCTCCAGCCTTTTGCCTTTACTCTGTGTGTGTCTGCTTTAAATGAGTTTCTTGTAAAAAAAAACATATTATAGGATTCTGGTTTTTAATTCATTTTGTTATCTGCTTCTGTTTTATGGGAGAATTCATCCCATTCACATTCACAGTTATGATTACTAATTGGGTATTTCCCTCCATCCTACTTTCTTCCATTTATACTTTTCTCTCTCTCCCCTTTCAACTTTTCCCTCCTCACCAGTGTTTTGCTTCTGACACCCTCAATCTGCCTGTCCTTCTATCACTCCCCCTTTCTTTTCCCCTTACTCTCTTAATTCCCTATAGGGTAAGATAGATTTTTTTTTTACTCAACTGAGTATGTATGTTATTCCCTCTTTGAGCCAAATTCGATGAGAATAAGGTTCAAACAATGCTCACCCCCTTCCTTCTTTCCCTCTACTATAATAGGTCTTTCACTTCACTAAATGTTATATAATATACCCCATTCTGCCTCCCTCTTTCTTCTTTTCCCAGTGTAATCTTTTTCACCCCTTAATTATTTTTTTCATTACATCAAAGTCATCTTATACCCACACCCTCTGTCTATTTGCACTCCTTCTAACTGCCCTAATAGAGATAGAATTCTTAAGTTACAAGCATCATCTTCCCATGAATGGATGTAAGCAGTTTAACCTTTCTGAATATCCTGTTTTCTTCTTTCCTGTTTACCTTTTTATGCTTCTCTTGAGTCTTGTATTTGAAGATGCAATTTTCTGTTCAGCTCAGGTCTTTTCATCAGGAAAGTGTGAGTCCCCTATTTCATTGAATGTCCACCTTTTCCCATGAAAGATTATGCTCAATTTTGCTGGGTAGTTGATTCCTGGTTGTAATCCAAGCTACTTTGCCTTCTGGAATATCATATTACAAACCCTCTAATCCAGCTGCTAAGTTTTGTTGAATGCTGACTATGGCTCCTTGGTATTTGAATTATTTCTTCCCAGCTGCTTACAGTATTTTCTCCTTCACTTGATAGTTCTTGAATTTTGCTACAATATTCCTTGGTATTTTAATTTTGAGATCTCTTTCAGGAGATGAGGGGTGGATTCTTTTAATGACTATTTTATCCTCTGGTTCTAGCTTATCAGGGCAGTTTTCCTTGATAATTTCTTGAAAGATGCTGTCCAGGTTCTCTTTTGATCATAGCTTTCAGGTAGTCCAATAATTCTTTAATGATATCTTTTGCATCTATTTTCCAGGTCAATTGTTTTTCCGATGAGGTATTTTATGTTTTTTCTATTTTTTCATTGTTTTTATTTTGTTTGACTGATTCTTGATGTCTCATTAGCTTCCACTTGCCCAATTCTAATTTTTAAGGAATTATTTTCTTCAGTTAGCTTTTGTACCTCCTTTTTCATCTGGCCAGCTCTATTTTTTAAAGAATTGCTTCCTTCAGTGTTCCCCCTTCCCCCAATTTGACCAATTCTACTTTTTAAGGAGTTGTTTTCTTTAGTCAATTTTTGTGCTTCCTTTTCCAAGCTGTTAACCCTTTTTTTCATAATTCTCCTGCATAACTCTCATTTTTTTTCTCAATTTTTCTTCTACCTCTGTTACTTGATTTTTAAAATCCTTTTTGAGCTCTTCCAAGCAGACTTTTTTGGGCTTGAGACCAATTCATATTCCTCTTTGAGGCACCACATGTAGACATTTTGACATTGTTGTCCCTCTCTGAGTTTGTGTTTTGATTTGCACTGTAGCAGTTTTCTACAGTCAGGGAACTTTTTTTTTTTGCTCATTTAAAAGAAATGAGCTCTTCTTCTGGGGTACAGGGGGCACTGTCCCAAGCTTCTTTCACTGAAGGCCAGGGGCCTGGTCACAGGCTTTCTACTCTGGGGCTTCTGGTGCTGGCAGCTTGCCCACTGTGCTGGGGTGGCCCAGCCTAGTTGTGCCTCTTGTGCTCGAGGTTCTGGAGCTAGCAGTTTGCTGGCTGAGCTCAGGTTGGAGGCCTCACAGCTAGCTTGCTGTGCCACTGGCCTGCTAAGCCAGGATGGCAAGGCTTCAGTTGACGATCTGTGCTGTGGCTAAGAGACTTTTGCTGGCTTGTCCAGATACCACTAGTGCTGAGTTCTGCTCCCCTTTTACCCAAGTGAGACAGACCTTCCCTGAAGTCCTTCTAGGTTACCTTGGTTTGGAAAATTCACTCCATCTTTTTGCGCATTCTGTCACTCCAGAATTATTTTATAAGCTTGATTTAGCATTGTTTCTGAGGGAAACTGGGGATAGCTCAGGCAATTTCCTGGTTTCTCTCCATCATCTTTACAAAGCATATTTTTTTAAAGAAAAAGAGTAGAGGTTTCCCATAGATGCGATGTGGTACACTTTTAAGGTAGAATTAATTTTAAAGTTACATAAAATTTTTATATTGAATACTGTACACAGTGGTTTTATAATCACAATTGCCATGATTTGATTACCTTGCAGACAGCAAAAATTCATTCATCTTATTTCATATCCAGTCATAATTGAAATTCTCTCCCAGAAGATAATTTCCTTATTTGGCCCTGTATACTTGAGCTGGGAAACTCCAGGGAAACAAAGTGAAGGTTTTTGACTTAGGAAAACTGAAATCTCCTCAGTAGCATAATGTTAGCCCATTAAAAACATAGGAAGAACAGAACTGAATTCCTGGATTGTGCATCTAGTAAGTGGTGTCAAAAGGAAAATAAATCCTTAAAAAGCGAGGCATCATAGTTATCAGTGGAAAGATGGCTACACTTGGAGTCACGGGATTCATGCTCAAATTCTGACCCTGTCATTCACCTGCTATCAGTGTGACCTTGCCCAACTTCCCTGTCCTCAGTTTCTTCATTTTACAAATGAAGAGGTTAAACTAGATGACCTCTAAGGCCAATTTGAGATCTAGGTCTATGATTCTATGAAAAAAGGGGAAAGGAAATGACTGGAACTGGGAAGGAGGTTTGTAGTTATAACCTGCCTCTAGAGATAGGCAGTTTCCCATCATTGGAAGTCTTTGAGATTGAATGATCAGCTGGTAGTTGGGTATGTTGCAAATAGTATTCCTGATCTGGTATAGCTTAGACTACATGCCCTCTGAGGTTCCTTCCAACTTTGACCTTCTGTAGCTAGTCATCAAAGTTCCAAGTCTGATTAGAAAGTAGGCTAGGTGGTAACACAGTTTAATAGTGGCTGGCACATAATAGCAGCATAAATATGTATTGCCTGACTAACTGATCTCGTATGTTATTGAAGCTCGGATGCTTTCGGCACTTCTCTTGTCCTTGTTTTCTTCCAAAAGCCTGATTTATAATCATTTTAGTACAAATAAATATTTTTTCTTGGTGTTGATAGTTTATCCTTATTCTTTCTGCCAAAAACCTTTGTGGTTTGGTGATGAATACTATCCCTGCAGAGCTACTTTGCCTTTCATTTTCTGCTAATTTTCCTGGCTAGCTCAAATAATTTCATTTAACTGAATATTTATTAAGCACTTAATGTATATAAGAAAGTTAGTGTGGCATAGTGGATAGAATGCTAGATTTAGAGTCAGGAATTGACTGATGTCATATCCTATTTCTGGTACATTAGCCCTATGATCATAGGTAGGTCACTTTATTCTCTCAGAGGCTCACATAAGTGTCTAAACTTATCTATTAAGTTACACAGAGCTTGTCATCAGTGTTGGCCTAAAGGACGCCATGACCATACTCACAATATTGCAGATCTTTAATGTACTGAGATTGTAACTCTGTGCAAGGCTCTAACCTAGATGCCCAGAATATTGACAGGAGAAATGACACACTTGTTGTCTTTAGTCTAATAAGAGGAAGGATTTGATGGGAGCAAAAGCAGGACTTTGACCAGCATCACTAAGGAAATTTGAATAGAGATCACCTTTAACTGTGGAAGACCCAAGAAATGATAATCACATTGTATTCATGTGATAGTTTGTATGAGTGAGTGAACTGATTCCTAACCTACTCATGAGCACATATGGAATCTGAAACATCTAAATGGGATGCATGCATTTCCTTCTGAAATTATGTTCCACTCTAAACTCATTTTTGTCTCCCCATCCCCACCCCTATCAGTCATGATTTAAAGAGAATGAAATTAAGAATTTAAGAGAGTCATGTGTAGAAAATTGGAGACATTGTATTTGACCAAATCTAAGGAAATGGCTTGGCTATGCTGGCTCTCAGTCTCTGACAACAAAACAAAACAAAACAAAACAAATATTATTCTCATCAACAGAACAGAAGTAAAAGATAGTACCACTAGGGGGAGGAAAAGTGTTAATTTCTGAAAAAGAAAAGAGAACTTCACATTCAGTGCACTGATGGAAGGCAAAGGGAACACCAGCAAAGAAAAAGGAAATTCTCTCTCTCTCTCTCTCTCTCTCTCTCTCTCTCTCTCTCTCTCTGTCTCTCTCTCTGTCTCTCTCTCTCTCTCTCCCCTCTCCCTACATCCCTCCTTCTTTCTTTCCTTCCTTCTCTTCTTTCTTTCCTTCCTTCTTTTCTTCCTTCCTTCTTTTCTTCCTTCCTTCTTTTCTTCCTTCCTTCCTTCTTTTCTTCCTTCCTTTTTTTCCTTCCTTCCTTCCTTCCCTATCAAAACATTAAAACTTATGAGTTCTGATATGATGGCCTATAAACATTTCAGAGTCTCGGTTGAAAGTGGTATTAAGTCATAAAGTGCATCTAAATCCATTGCTCCAAAATTCCCAAATGAAAAATCCAACTCCTTCTGTGGTTTGTAACTGGGATGAAAGATCAACAAGCATCCCTGGAATAGCCTGCCCTCTATTTTTTCACTCATTTAAATAAAATGAAGGAATGAAAAGAAAAGAAAAGAAAAAAGAGAAAGTCACAAAACTGAATTTCTAAATGTCACATATTAGTAGTTTTCTCTGAAAAAGAAAAGCTGTTGTGCAGCTGGTTTGAAATGCAAGGTCTGAAGGAGCCAAGTGCAGAAATAGATTTACAACTCCTTGGGGGTTGCCAAAGTATTTTTAAGTCTTATTCATGATTGAAATTCTCATATTCACTTTGTTATAATTAAAGGTGTGTCCAGTTTTCTTCTATTCTTTTAGCTCTCAAGGAGGCTATCAAGGCTTCTTTTTGGCTAAATCTGACAGAAATGAAGTTGCAGACGTAAAGCATGATGCCATTATACTTGAGGTATCCCCCATCTTTTCCTAAGAAGCATTTTTTGCCCTTCCCCAAATTGGGCTTAAAAATCATAGAATTATAGAGCTGGAGACATCCTTAGGCAAAATCTAACCTAGCTTAACAAAACTAGTCCTGTCATTTTGTGAAGGAGAAAATTGAGGCCTACTCTGTTTCAAATAACTTACCCAAAGTTCCACAATTAGTTCATGGCACGTAGGATTTGAACTCATGTATGCTTGATTCCAGGCCAGAGCTCTTTCTGGCATGCCTTCTTACTGAAGCTTACTACATTGTTTTTGTTACTGGTTGTCACTTGTTTGAATTATATCGTAGAATCATGGGATCACTAATGAGCTAATAATAGTTAGCATTTATATAACATGTTAAAGGCTTGCAAAGGAGTTTATAAATATTATCTCATTTGATCCTCACAAATCCCGGTGAAACAATACCATTTTTGTGATTCCCATTTTCCAGATGAAGAAGCTAAAGTTGAAAAAGTTTAAATGTTGTTCAGGGGCACACAGCTAGTAAGTCTCTAAGGGGAGATGCAATCTCATGTCTTCCTGACTCCAAGTCCATTCCTCTATCTATTGTGCAGCCTAGCTGCCTAGATGCTAATGAGCATCACTAAGGCTTGAATGTGTCAAAAGTTCTCCAGGGTCACATCATCAGGATGAAAACTCTGGCTGGTCCAACCAAGCATGAAAGGTAAATCACTCTCTATGTGTTACCTCCTTTGATCCTTCCAACATTCCCTTGTTTTTATTAGTTTGTATTAGCACTAGCTACTTGATTTTGGGTAAGTTATTTGACACAGAGTGGATGCTGATTTCCTCCTTCGCAAAGTGAGGGGACTAGATTTTGTTAGGCTAGACTAGGTAGGTGATACTATCATTTCACTTTTATAGATAAGAAAACCAAGGCTGTGAGGTTAAGGGACTTGCCCAAGGTCACACAGTCAGCAATTGTATGAAGAAGCATTCAAACTCAAGTCTTCTTAGCTCTAACTTGAGAGCCATCATTTCTCATCTGAATGTACTGCTGGATTTCATCATGCTCTCTGGAATCTCATCATCTTGGTCAAAGGATATGAACAGGCAGTTTTCCCAATGAAGAAATCAAAATAATTTATACTCACATAAAAATGCTCTAAATCATTATTGATTAGAGAAATGCAAATTGAAACAACCTTGAAATATCATTTTACAGCTACCAGATTGGCTAAAATGATTGAAGGGGAAACCAACCAATGTTCAAGGGGATGTGGAAAAATTGTGACACTAATTCATTGTTGGTGGAATTGTGAACTGATCCAACTATTTTGGAGAGCAATTTGGAATTATGCCCAAAGAGTTACTAAACTGCCTATACCCTTTGCCAGTAATACCTCTACTAGGTCTATTTCCAAAGATGAATAGAGAAAAAGAAAAAGAACCTATATGTTCTAAAATGTTTATGACAGCTCTCTTTGTGATGACAAAGAACTGGAAATTGCTAGGATGCCCATCAATTGAGGAATGGCTTCACAAGTTATGGTATATGATTGTGATGGAATACTACTGTGCTATAAGAAATAATGAGTTCAATGATCTTGGAAAAATGCAGATAGATTTACATGAAATAATGAAGAGTGAGATAAGTAGATCCAAGAGAATATTGTATATAGTAATGGTAATATTGTTTTAAGAATGACTTTGAGTGACTAAGTCATTTTGACTATTATAAATATCCAAAGGACAAATGAAGGAAGACACTATCTGTTTCCAGAGAAAGAACTGATAAATAGAAGTATATATAGAATGATTTTACATATGTGCATATATATATATGTAAACACACATGCATGTTTAATGGCAGCCATCTCTAGGGTGGAGTCAGGGAAGAAAAAAAGAAAGAAAAGAAATTTACATGATAATTTTATTATATATTTAAATGGAATAGCAAGTCGTACATAAGAGATTTGCAGTTTCATTTGCAATCTTTTTTATTATACTATGTCACAGAAATGCTTGTTTTATCTCATAAATTAGTAAATAAATAAAAATTTGTAAAAATCAGTTTAGCAATGAAATTCTCACCTCTTCAGTATCTTTAGTCCCTGGGATTCCTCCCTCCATCTTATGGGAGAGGATGGATGTAGAGAATGGGGTGTTCTTCCCAGATGTTTCAATTCAGGGCAGTGCCAGGTTGCCCTCCTCTGGACTTCTAATTGATCATATCCCTGACCCACATACTCTGCCTCACCTTACCCCCAACTTCCAGTTTCTTTTTATGTATCATCTTCCTTGTTAGGTTGTGAGATCTTAAGGGAGGGGACTGTTTTCTGCCTTTCTTTATATCCCCAGAGCTTAGCATAGTACCTGACATTTAGCAGACACTTAAATGTTTGTTGACTGACTGACTGACTGATCATATCACCTATCTGCTCATTAATGGCAGAGCTGGAGCTCAAGTCTAATGTTCCTGACTCCAAGTCCAGTGCTCTGCCAACTATATTCAAATCAGAATATCTCTCGGAAATAAGCAAACCTTAGTAATCTCTTTTCCTCTCAAAGCCCTTGTTTCTATCAGCATGGGGAATGGTAGCAATAACTCTTCCAGAGTTCTCCCTTCTATGTCTGTAAGTCCTCAGTTTACCCTGATGGAGAACTCACCTTTGGATCTTGCCTTAACAGTCTTAATCACCCTCAAGCTTCATTTGAAATCTTCCCTTTTATTCTTTTTGAGGGATACAATGGCCCAGATTTAATTAATTTGGTTAAGATAGTTAAAATAGGGAACCATCTGTTACCCATGTGACCTCTCAATGATACATGCCAGCATGAGCTGGGGTCCTCTCTCCTCTTGTCTCTATCCCGTATTCTAACTTCTTTCTTACCACTACTTCAAAGTTTTGCTGTCTCCTTCTAGCACATATAACCAAGGACATAAATGGCTTTTATTCCAATTCACCTGCATTTCCTGTGCTGACTTTGATAGGGGTAGAGAATGATTCTCAAATCAATAGAGTTTACTATTTACACTCTCTTTCATTAGACCTCTGTTTCCTCTTTTTTAAAATTAGGGGGTTGAACTTGATCATTTCAAAGCTCATTTCTGATTGTAAATTCTATTGTTCTAGTCATTTCTTTATTTTTTTTTTGAGGCAATCAAGGTTAAATGACTTGCCCAAGGGTCACACAGCTAGTAAGTGTCAAGTGTCTGAGGTCGAATTTGAACTCATATCCTTCTGACTCCAGGGCCAGTACTCTGTCCACTGAGCTACTTAGCTGCCCTGTTCTAGGCCATTTCTAGTTGGGAAGACTTGATTACTTGGGTTTATGATATCAGGAGAAGGGGAGACTTCAAAGTATCACTCCCACCTTCTCATTATGGCCTAAAATTTTCCCAAAAGAATTTAATTTCTTTAGTTTAAGGCTTTGATCCCTAAAAGGTGTAAAATCCCTCAAGAAAGAAAACATATTAAGATGTTACCAGTTGAATACTCAGTGGAAATGAATTGTGAAGTCTTTTTTTTATAGGTTTGAATATTTACAGAGGAGAAACCTGGGCAGCTGAGAAAGGGGCACTAGTATCATAAAAGAAGGGTAAAGGGTCAGAACTAAAAGTCTGGGCCTTTCCAGTTTTTCTGAGTATTTGGAAGTTGCCCTCTATACTTTAAAATGTTATGATGATAAGACCCCTTAGAAATCACGTAGTCCAATCCCCTCATTTTGTAGATAAAGAAAGACTGGAAAGGACAGAAGACTAGAAACAAGAACACCTAGGTTTAATAAGTTACCTAACTTTACCTTAATTTCTTCATCTATTAAATGATGTTTAAATCATTTGAGCTGCACAGTGGTCTTAAGAGATAGGTGTTACAAGTGACATTATGTCTATTTTACAGATGGGAAAATTGAGACTAAAAGAGATTAAATAATGCCCACATAGTGATAAAACTAGTTAGCATTAAAAGCAGGATTTGAACCTGGTCATCCTGAGTCCAAGCCCAACACTTCATTCACATTGTGAGGTAATAGCTGGCCTTTCCATAAGTTTATATAGTATTTGCATGCATGTATTTATATATATATATAATATTGATATTATATAGCATACATATTCACATTATATAGTATTTATATAGTATTTGCATGCATATGCAAACCTTCCCAAACCCCTGAGAAGCAGGTACTATAGAAGACCATCTTATCCCTACTTTACAGAAAAGGAAGCCAAGACTCAGTGCTTATGTGACTTGACTATGGTTACATAGTCAATCACTATTGAAAGTCAGAGATTTGAAAAAAAAAACACAAAAAACAACATTGAGTCAATGGTGAAGCCAGAACCAGAATTCATATCTTGATCCTCCTCATCCAGTCTTCTTTCCATAATGCCATGCTTCCCATACTGTCATTCACTGTTGAACTATCAGAGTTGTAAGTGATCTGTACAGGTGAAGAAATAAGGGGAGGAGATCAAAGGTAAATCATGCCCAATTACTTATATCCTCAAATAAGATTCCTTCATTCTAAACTGGAAAGATGTGTTTTCAGGCATTCAATTTGATTGTCACCTTTAAATTAGCAAAATTAAAGGGAATCCTGATGATTGAGCCTAATGAAGAGCACAAAATATGGACTATTAAAGAAAAGAAAACAAAAGCTGTTGACCTGGTGTGGTTTCTACAGTTTAAAGCATTATCTGCCTTGTTATGCATTACATGTGTTAAGTGTTCTTGAAAGAGTTAATTTGACTCAAAGCCTTATCCTTCTTGTAGACAGTCTGAAATCTTCCTGACAGATATCACCCATTTCATATTCTTATTTCCCAGAAGACCCCTGCTTCCCCGGGTCCATATATGTGAATTATCTAGAGTGCAGCTAAGTGTCAGCAAGTCACACAAGCCTTTTTAATTAATGGAATTCATAAGTGCTAACTGGAACTTAGGATTATGGAGCCCACTTCTTTTTACCTGACATTTATATGATGCTTTTAACTTTTCAGGGTGGAATCACATACATTATTCCGTTTTATACCCCAGTGAACCTTGAGGACGTTAGAATAGGTGTATTAGTTCCATTATTTAAAACAAGAAAACTAAGGATTGGTGAAATTGGGACCCCAGTGCAATGAAAAGAACACAGGCCAAGAAATAATGACCACTGGATTGTAGGCTGGCCCCTTACATGACGTGTGACCTGGGCAAGTCATTTCACCTCTCATCTCTTAAATGAGGGCATCCTGGAATTACTGAGCTTTGAACTGCAAGCAAGGTTAGATATCCTTTAATCCAACACCCTAGTTTAACAATCCCCTTTGACAAGCTGGAGGATTTCTAAATGAATGTAAAAACATATGAAACCAAGGCAGAAGAGCACTGATCGAAGGAACCAGGCATATTTTACCCTAAGGACCATGGAACTTTTCCATCTGATTTATAGCTGATATCTTCCAAATACCTTATCTCCCCTATTAGAATGTGAGCTCTTTGAGCTTTTCTATGTGTATCTTTAGCACTTCATACAGTACTACATACATAGTAAACACAAATACTTTTTTTACTTAATCATTCATTCATATTTTTATTGTCATTGTTCAGTCATTTCAGTTGTATCACACTCTTCACAACCCTATTTGCGATTTTCTAGGCAAAGATACTGGAGTAGTTTGCCATTTCCTTCTCCAGCTCATGTTACAGATGAGGAAACTGAAGCAAATAGGGTTAAGAGACTTGCCCAGGATCACATAGCTAGTAAGTGTCTAAGGCAAGATATGAACTCAGGAAGATGATTCTTCCTGACTCTAGGCCTGGCACTCTCTCCACTGTGTCACCTAGTTGCCCTTTCATTCAAAAGAGGTAAACTTAAAGGGGAGATATTATTGTAGTGTCAAAATGTGTGAAGGGCTGTCACATAGAAGATGGGTTCAAGCTCTTCTGTTTGTTTGGCCTCAGAATGCAAACTTCGAGAAACTAGTGTATGTTGAAGGAAGATTTCAGCTTGATATAAAATCAAATTTCCTTTTAATTGAAACCTTTTCCAGAAGTAAAATGGGATACTTTGGGAGGTAGTAGCTTTCTTATCCCTCTAAGTTTTTAAGTGAAGGTTGAGGGATTATTTAGGGAGGTTGACAAGGATATTCCTATTTAGGTATAGGTTGACCTAGAGAATGCTTGAAGTGTCTTAGTTAACTTAAACTCAATATAATTAAAAAGAACTAATAAATCCACTCCTCGTCTTAGCTAACCCACATATATACACACATATATGTACACACACACATATGTACACATATATGTATACATACACACACACACACACATATATATATATATATATATACACACATACATATGTGTGTATATATATTTTGTCCAGGCCACTACTATCCTTTAATAATGCAGGTTCACAACCTTCAAAGTATCCTCAACTTTTTACACTTCCACATGTCTGAAATCCTACATCTAATCAGTTAGTAAGTCTTGTTGATTTTGCCTCCACTACCCTTCTTACAGCTGTTCTTCACGGCTCTGCTGTTGACTCCCTAGACTTTGCCATCATTCCTCATCTGCCTTCTCACCCTGTACCTTTCCTCAGTAACCGATACCTTCTTACCCTGTAACATTCCTTTAAACTTTGCGGACTCCTTCTCCCATTGGTGAATTTCTCCATAACAGGAGGAGCCAAGGCTAGCTATGTTTCTTCCTCTTCTGGATCTGCTTCTGTCTTTCTGGATTTTACCACCATGATCTCTCGTGGTTCTACTCCCATGCCCAAGCCTTCCCCAGATTTTCAGTTTCTTTTTCTATGCTGTCTTCCTATTTGGAATGTAAGCTCCTTAAGTGCAGGGACTGTGTTTCTTTTTGCTTGTATTTATATCTCCAGCACTTAGCATAGCTCTTGGTACATACTAAGCACTTAATAAATGCTTTTTGACTGACTAACCGTTCTCTTATTTCTACTTGCATGACCAGAAATCATGGTTCAGGAGCTAATTACCTCTCTCTTGGACGATTGTCTCTCCAATTTGTACTCCCTATAGTTGTCAAAATAATCTCCCCAACTATTAGTACAGCCATGTCACTCTTCTGCTTCAGTGACTTCTTCCATATCCCTCTTTGGCTCTATGATAAAATATCTAAACTCCTTTATTTGGAATTTAAAGTCCTGCACCACCTTGCTCTAGGCTACCTTTACAGAATTACTAAGCATTACTCCCCTTCATATACCACATTTCAGCTAAACTAGATTATTTGCAGTTCCCCAGACTTGTCTTTCAGTCTTCCCTGATGCTGTGCCTTTGCAGAGGATGCCTCCCATGACTGGAATTTATAGTCTCCTTACCTTTTTTTTTTTTCTCTCTTCGCATCAATCATTTCTTCAAGGTTCACTTCTTGTTCCATCTCCTGAGGAAGCTTTTCTTCATCCTTCTAGTTGTTAATGCTATTTCCCTCCAATCTCTGAGTATCTGCCTTCTGCATTTGATCTACCAAAGGCTGCTAGTGACCACTAACCTGATCCTATTTAACAATGAGGACAACATTCTGGACAGTCCCATACTCTCCCAAGCAGAGATTGCTTACAGGAAAGTACCAGTATTTCTGTAGTTCTCAGAAATCTGATGACATCTTTCTGCTAGTCATATTTCTTTCATGAATGTCAGCATTTATCTCTTTAGTCTAGGGTACTGGACTGTATGGATTTATCCAAATAGTCATTTATAGCACATTCCTTAACCCAAGAGGAAAGCTTCACTTTCTTCCCTTCACTGTTGTATTTCAATGCAATTTCAAAAATTCAAAGGAAGCAAGAGGAATAAAATAAACTACATTAAAATAAACATCTGAGTTATATGGGATTGACTAGGTTTCCAAACCCAGGCAGCCCACAGGAGTGTGCTGGAGCCAGCTCTAACCTTCCTGTGAAAGCCAATCTTTTAAATTTTCATACCTCAAAATTGTCGATCACTACAAATCGGGGTTTGATTTATGTTTTTGTTAGCTGTCTGGAATTAGGGAAGTGTTAATAATGCAGATTAAACTTCAAGTGTTTGTACACACATTTTTCTCTCAGAGGGTATGGTTGTCAAACATTTTACCAGCATTCTCCTACATTAGTCTATAAATATTTCTTGAGCTCAGCAGCAGGGCAGTGGAAAGTTCAGAGAATGAAGTCATCAGCAGACTGGAGGCCTAGTGATTATACACTAATAATCATCATAATAAAAATAATAATGATTATCAGCATTTATATACCACTTTAAAGTTTGCAAAGTATTTATACCTATTATCTTATTTGAATCTCACAATACCCCTGGCCCTAATTAATCGATAGACACCTTCTAAACATAATAGTTTAAGAAAAAAAGTATATAATTTTGGGGCTTCAATAAAACCTTAAGCACAATACCTGGCACATGGTAGAAACTTAATAAATGTTTATTGACTAGCTGATTGCAACCTTATTTCCAGCCAGTCCCATTAGGAATTAGCATGCATCCCCAAAGCTTAATATTAGCAGGAATCTCTAAATCATCTTTTCTACTTACAGCCTCCAGAAAGGTCAATGCCTATCTAGTCAGCATTTAGGACAATTAGGGAATTGATCTGGAGGGCAGATTCTTCTTCTGGATACTTTTTCTTGCTTACCACTGTGTTGTTGATGTAAACCTTCAGTCTGACCCTGTGGCTTCATCTTGGTACAACTGGGTCATTAGTTGGGTTCCATAGGATTTCTTTAACTCTTCATTTTTTTTTCTTTTTTGGTTCATTTTGTTTTTGTTTATATTTTGTTTTATTTTTGTAGCAATATAGTACAATAAAGACAAGGGCAGGCCTAGGCCCAGAGACAGAGTCTTCCAGTTGTCATTCCTTTCTCCAAACAATGTGCTACCACTTCTGGAATCTATATTCAAGCCACAACTGCTATTAATTACCCTGGGCCATTGCTTGACTGTTTTCGTACTGTCATCCATACAGGGCTGACATGAGCCAGGGAGCGTCTAGCTCTAATTCTGGCTGCATGTGCACAATGATAGCACTCTGGTCACTTGTGTTCTCTGCTCTGCTCTGCCCACCTTTTCTTGCTGAGCTTCAGTTTTTTCGTCTGTAAAGTAAGAGAATTGGACTAAATGATCTTTAAGATCACTTTTAATGCTAAGATGCTAATCAATACAACTGTGCTAAGGGCTGTTTATGTTTGTTTTTTTCCAATGAGACTAATGATTCAAGTGGCATGGTGGTGTAGTTTAGACAGAGTTGGGCTTATAATCAGGAATTTGAGTTCAAGTCCAACATATAATACATATTATCTGTATGAGCATGAGAAAGATATTTCATTCTCAATGTCACCAAGCAACTACAAAACTATGAGTTACTGATAAACTATTGACCTGCATAATTGGGTGGGCAGCTTTTATATACCATCAATTCAGTTCACCCTACACTAAATACATCAAAGGTTTGGACCTATTTCTTTAAATCTTAAAGACAAGATTTAAAAGGCAGTATAGTATAGTGTTGGGCTTGGGATGAGAAATACTTGAGTTAAAATTCTATCCTGGATGTTAGATTAAGACCCTGGATAAGTCACTTAACTTATATGTCCCTTAGGCAACTCCCTAGGGTTTATTTACTAAATTGTAGATGGATTGCGTATGGAGAAAATGTTTGCCCCTGATTAGGACATTTTATATCTTGTGTATATAGACCAGGGCTCAAGCCCTTCTGCATAAGGTTGTCCTTCTTGGTGTAGAATGATTACTTCATGTTCTGTGCCTGCATGAAGGTCAGAATTGGTGGGAATTGAGGAAAAACAAGATCCTAGTTCTTCTGCCTTTCAGTTTTTTTCCAGAAGAGATGATCTTTAAGAATAGGTCCCTAGAAGGAGAAAAAGACTCTGGGAAAAAGCCAACATGTAGAGGACCTGGAACTTGGATCATCTGTATTCTCAGATGTTACCATTCTTCTTTAAAGAAGGTAATCAGTTTGACTGCCCTATGGATTGACATATAATCCCTATATTCCTATGATTCTCCTTCTCCCTTCCTATCTGGCTACCACTCCAATATGTACTTTCACGCTTTTTAAAAATTGTATCCCTAGCAATTAGTATAGTGCCTGGCATATAATATTATGTGTTTAATAAAAGTTTTTTTTTCATTCATTCCAAGTAAATGCTAGGTAAATACCGAGTAATTTAGTAGGAGACACCAGTAGCTGGGACTCGGGTGGTACCTTAACTGAGCTATAGAGGAAGAGAAAGCTTCTATTGTGGCAGAGGTAACGTGAGAGTACATTCTAGGGATGGGGGTAGCCTGTTAAAAGGCACAGAGATTGAAGATGGATGGTCATGTGTAAGGGGCAGCAAGTATGCTTATTTTGCTAGAACACAGAGTGCATGACCTCCTCCATGAAGCCATATGTAACTCCAGCCAGCTCTGATCTCTCTCTCATTTCTCTCAATTCCATTGCTTTTAGAATCAATACCAATGTAATCATCATTTATTAGCACCTACGATGGCCAGGGCCTTGTTCTAGGAGCTCAGCTTAGTTCAAAATTGTTTTCTACCTATTCCGTAAGTGGTAATTTTACCTTCTTTTGTTACTTGTAAGTTCTTTGAAGGTGGGACCAATGTGTATGCCTTTGAATACACCCTCACATCAACTTTACTTCTCCTAATACCTAGCATAGTCAAGGGACATTTACATAAAATAATAAATTACTTAATGATTGATTAATAAATAATTATTAAATAATATTAAATACTTAATAATTGATTACTATCCAATAGGACCCTAATAAGTACTTAATGATTGATTTGTATCCAGTATGACAACTTTTGAAGCCAAATAGTAAACCCTAAAACAATTTAGCACTGAAATCAGGGCCAGCTTTGAATAATGCAAAAAGTGACCTTTCTCTCATATGCCATCAATAATTTATGGCCCTAAGAGTGTGTTCTTTACAACAAAAATTCACTATGTTTTGTTTAAGAGTTTCTAGCATCTATAGGATCTGATAAAATAAGACACAGCAAATGTTCTGTTTTGACTTTTTCTTCCAGATTTAGCCTCTTTACAAAGAGAATTCTGTCCTAATTTGTTGTAACTGATGAATTGCTATTAGTTTTTCACTAAGATGTAGCTTAGTAAATGAGCCATATTCTCCATCTAAATATAAATGTGCATGCATTTTAGAACAGCCAGTGGGAAAGTGGCCTTACTAGGATAAGTTGTGTGGCTTAAGAACTGACCAAGTGAATCAGTAGTTCCTCTGGTCTAGTAACTATGCTCTGTTGATTTGGTTTGAGACTGGTTGACATAGTGAAAAGAACCTGGGACTAGAAGTCAGGAAACCCAGGCCCACATTCTAGTTCTGCCATTAGCAACTAGCTGGCTGCCCTTAGAGAATCTCTTTAATTCTCTGGGTTCCATTCCCTTGTCGGTAAAACGAGGGTGATGGAATAGGTGACTTCTAGATGTCACAGTCTGAAGGATGCCCATTTATGGTTAAGCTTCCACCATTATGAGGCATTGAACTTATTTGCAAAAGATTCCATTTGTAGCTTTGAGGCAGGATGCATGATCCTGGCTTAGATTCCTTCTTGAATATGTTCTGTGTTCTGTGTAGCATCAGATTATGCATTGTACATGTCCCATAGGGAAATGCAGAAACAATATGAGCTCCTGACTGACTACTCTCTCCAAAGGGATAGCAGCCAAAGCCACATACATCACTACTAGGGAAAGGAGGTAGGGAAAATCCTGGGCAAAGGCAAGCTACTACAAGCTTCTCAAAGGTTTCCCCTCTATCTCATCTATCACTAAGCAATTTGCTTAAGAACATGGCTACTCTGGCCAGGATATACCAACAGTGAAGGTAGTGATAGGCAGGCATAAGTACCAATTTTTGTCCAAGTGGGTATAGGTAAAAGCTCTGATCCTCATCTCCAGTGAATGGCCCCAGATGATATAACTGAATAGCAACCTCTGGCCTGGCAGTCTTTGCTGATGTGCTGATGCTTGTCTCTGCTGTTGATTATCAGCTAAGTTCCTTTATCCCTCATCTTTCCACTGACCCCAAGGTTCCTTATAGTCAAACATGATTCTATTATAGCGGTGTTTTAATTTCCAACTGCCACTGATACTAAATGACAAGAGAACCCCATAGTGCCCCATCTGGGGGAAAATTGCCCTGGTGATGGGTTAACACTTGAAAAAAAGGGGTTGAGTCCCCCCCCTGTAATTTTCTAGGTTCTTCTCACTCCAGAACTGAGATAAAATGGGTGAGAAAGTTTGAAAGAAAAGAGTCCCTTTGAAAAAGGCGATGATCTTGGCACTGCACAGTAGCAAATAAAGAAAACAACATCATAGCAGCCAGTCTTCATTGAAAGGAGCTAATGTAGCAGAGGATAACACAAGACATCTGTGTTCATCTGTGTAGCTTTCAGCTTTGGCAAGAGCTGATGACATGTGGAGCTCCCGCCTGACCCATCTGGCTGACTCAGGGCAACACTGATGGGAGCCACAGACAGCTTTGCTGGGTCCGAAACTCATCCAATTCATCGGTGATGGGAGAAGGGGGCTGTTGGAGGGGGGGAGTTGGCAAGAGAAAAGACATATTGGGGCTTTGAGATGACAAGCATAAAGTGTCAGAGTCATCTTTTCCTTTCTTTTAGCAAAAGACAACCAACAGATATTTTCTGCTCTTTCTGATTTCCCTTACAGTGAATAGAAATGGATTTTTGAATTGTTTAGAGATTCACAGAACTTTGATAGAAATGGTCAAAGAATTTTATCAAATATTCCCTATACAGTAAAGTTCATTTATAATGCTGGCTTTGGGGAACAGGACTATAATCCATGAAGAACCACATTTAAACTCAGAAGATATGACATAAAATATGTGAATTTATAAAATAATAAGATTCTACTCTTATTAGTATAGGAAATGATACATGGTGCTCAGACTGTTAGAGAATCCTGCTTTGGTGAGGCGGGGGGTGGGAAGCAAAGAAGTAAGGGACTAATTAGCCTCAATGGGAGGGGGGATGGTCTCTGAATCTCTCCTTTTCCTCTACTTGACATTTTGCCTGTTCTATGTAACCCTTTTCAAAGAAGTAAATAGATATAGACTGAAAATCAGGAAACAAGTTCAAATCAATTCAACAAACATTTATTAATCACCTACTGTGAACAAAACAAGAAATATTATGATGTAGTATCAGAAGACCAGCCTTAGACTTAACAAGACCTAGGTAAGTGGCACAACTAATATTATCCTCATTTTATAGGTGAAGAAAGTGAGACCCAGAGAGGTGAGGTAATATACCCAGAGTCACATAGCCAGTACATAGCAGGGCTGGGAATAAAATCCTTATTTCCTTGTTCCATTATCAGATTGCATGGTCATATGTTCTAATTCTTTTTTTTTTTATATTACTTATCTCCCCTGCACCTGCTAATGGGCAGGCAATGTGATTTGGGAGTTGATCTCTGTCTATTTGGATGATATGGTCCATTCCACCATGAGAGATTTAGCCTTTTGGCTTAAATATTTGATCCCTTAAAATGCTAATTTCTGAGGAGGACTGACATTTCAAACAGTTATAAGATCTGTCACTGAAATTTTTTTAATGGAGGCTGAATTATTTTTTCCAGGGATTTTGAATTCATCAAGCACTTATTAATCAACTACTATGTGTTAGGTAATATGCTATTTGGGATTTTAAGACAACATTCTAACAGAATAAATAGCATATGTGTGTGTGTGTGTGTACATACATATATGTATATCTGTGTACATACAGAGAGATGGGGGAGAGAGAGAGGGAGAGAGAGAGAGAGAGAGAGAGACTTTGGGAGGAAGGAGGGTAGGGCAATAGAAAGTCAAAAGATTAGGGAGGTTGATGTAGGAGATAGCAGTTACTGAGTTTTAGAGTATGCTAGGGATTCTGTGAGGTGAGGGTGAAGATATAATTCATTTTTAGTATGGGGGCTGTCTATGCAAGGTACCAAGATGGCAAATAGAATGTTGTGTGTGAGCAACAGCAAAAACTCTAAGTCCTAGAGAGGAAAAGTGAATTGTACTGTTAAACAAGTAGTAAGTAGATTTGGGATTTGATCCTAGGTCTAATGACTCCAAATTTAGTCTTTATTTCACTATATGGTTCAATCGAGCCTTATTTGGAACTTAGTCCATTTTTGGCTCTGGATTGCCTCTTCCACAGGCTCCTGAGAATGCTCCATGCCTTTTGTTTCATTCACTAAGGTCCACTTCCCTCCAGTTTTCTATCAGCAATTTTTTGGAGAACCTTGGTGTCCCCCATGTTTGTTCCATGAACTGCCATACAGCATCTGGAAGCCCAGACCAATTTTCAGAGTTAGGATTTCCTAGCAAACAACATTCTGCCCCAGTATAATATCATCTAACCAGATTCCCCCAGTTGGCAGGCATTTAGATAATCTGCTTTCTAAATTTTTTCCCCTTCTGGAGGATTAATCCTTTGGGTCTATCCAGCCTGCTGTGGAGTTGCAGGGAGAGAGCCAAGTTTGAGGAAATAAAAGGGTGAAATGTGGTCTCTGCTGTTGTGCCAAGGACTGAGCATATGAGAAAGTAAAATTGGTTAATAGATGAGGACAGGTTGGGTGTACTCTAGTGATAAATTGTTTCTCTCTTCCAGACCAGGGAGCAGCAGTGCTGCACATATGGTACACTGACATATTTGTCCCTTCTGTGCTCCATGTTTGGGAGCTGAAAGTCAGGGATCTGATCACTATTCATAATTTATAAGGTAAGGTCTGTTAATATAGGCTTTGGGAAAAGCACACAAAACAACATGCCTTTGACCTAC
Source organism: Vombatus ursinus (assembly GCF_900497805.2). Taxonomy (NCBI): domain Eukaryota; kingdom Metazoa; phylum Chordata; class Mammalia; order Diprotodontia; family Vombatidae; genus Vombatus; species Vombatus ursinus. The sequence goes on along the minus strand of NW_020954619.1, from coordinate 43,740,487 downwards.
ATTTGCTGAGGTCTCTGTTGAATGGAGAGAAGTCTTCCATTTTATACACAGTAGCACCTTTCAAACAGTGAGTATCCAAGCTGCTCCACAAGCGTCTCAAAGAGTTCCAGTTGCTTCCTTATGCGTGGAAACAAACCCAGAAGTCTTTTTCCTAATAAAATTTTACTTGCTGAAAACTTGTGATCATAAGAGAAAACCATATCTATTTCCTTCCTCCAGAACCTTGAAAGCCTCCTAAATTTGAAGCAATGGTATTTATAATTCATATCCCAGAACTGCAAATTCTGGGCTTATATGGACTAGGTCCAATCTTATGGGCAGCCCAACAAATTCACTTTCTTTTTTGATCATTGTGAAACCACCTATATTTCCCTCTGGGAAATTTCTGGATATAGATGTTGAAAATAGGATTCCTATATTTTTTTAGATCCTCAACAAGCACGCAAGGTAACTAATACATGTATGGTATATATAGGACAATCTTTGTTCCATCCAATAGAAAATTCAGAAAACACATAAAGGGTTTACAATAAGCCAAAATAATGGATACAATTCTTCACCCTCCCTAAAGAGTTTCACCTTTCCAAGGGTCCCTATGTTCTCTAGTCTCATAATACTACCCTGTGGTTTGAACTTCCCTTGGGGAAAAAAATGAACTTTGGGTGGCTAGGGAGGCAACCTTCTCAATATTTCATTAAGTCCCTTTTTTGCCCCAGAAAATCATACAGGTGTCTAAAGATAATGCTTGACCTTATGATTTGTAGTCCCCTCAAAAGAGAAACAAACCTGGGGATTCTAGAAAGACAATCCTCTTACTTGAAATCTACACTGTACAAATAATGCACACCAATATCAAAGGGAAAAGTAAAGTTTTCCTCCTCTTCTTCCCTGCCTCCAATCACGGCTTTAGTCCTTTGCCACACCACCATCCTCAGGGACTATATGTATAAACCACTTCTCCCCAAGATGTTGATGTTGCCCAAGTAATTCTCCTTCTCAAAATAGAAAACTGGGTTCTAAGAGTCTCCAACTTGCCTCTAACTACAACAATGTAAACAAAAACAAGAGAAAGGAAGCCAAACTCTGAGTAATTTTAGTGATCAACCTTATCGTCAGAGAAGAGATGATACTTCCCTCCTTTTGGTAGAGAGATGGGGGTTGGGGGGGTGAGGAAAGCTTTGGGTATGATATAAAGCATAAAGTAGCAAGTACATTTATTTCCTTGTATGGTGGTTGTTTTGCTTGATTTTTTTCCTTTAATGTTACGGACAGAGTTCAGTTGAAGGTGGGTTATAATGGAAAGTATAAATAATATAAAAATAAAAACAAAGGACAATAAAATTTACTCAAATTCTTAAATAGATTTGTGATCTCAATGATGTAGATATTGTTTCCAATAATGTAGGCTACAGTCTATTCTTGCCTCTCTTTCTTATACAACTCTTCCCAAGAAATTCATTTCTTCCCATGAGATCAACACAAGGGGACTACCTAGCATTCCCAGAACCTCACTTGACTTCTGTCATTCCAAGGATAATGGTGGAGCAAAGGGTCTGGAAAGCAGCTGGTGGTGCAGTGGATAGAGCACTGTGCCTGGGGTCAGGAAGACCTTAGCTCAAATTCAACCTCAAGCACGAGTCACTTAATCTCTGATGTAGTTTTTTCAACTATAAAATAGAGATCATAACAACACCTACCTTGTAGGGTTGTGATGGGGATCAAATGAGATGATATCTGTAAAAAGTGCTTAGCACAGGGCCTGACACATAGAAGACTACATATCAATCAATCAATAAACATATATTAAGAACCTGCTTTGTGCCAGGCCCTGTATTGGGCACTGGATGGTGGGGGAGGGGATAATCTCTGCCCTCAAGGAATTTACAATCTGATGGGAGAGAGAGCATGCAAACAAATATATACAATGTAAGCTATATACAGGATAAATAGGAAATAATTAACAGAGAGAAGGCACTGGAATTAAGAGGAGTTGGGGAAAGCTTCCTGTAGAAGGTACACTTTTAGTTGGGTCATAAAAAGAAGCCAAGGTGGTCAGTAATCAGAGATGAGGATGGGGAGAATTTCAGACATAGGGGACAGCTAGAGAGAATGCTGAGAGCTGGCAGATGGAGGGCCTTGTTCATGGAACAGCCAGTAGGCCAGCGTCACTGGATGGGAGAGTGTGTGGGGGGAGGGGGCAGGGAATAAGGTATAAGAAGACTGGAATGCTAGGAGGTGGCTAGGTTATGAAGGTCTTTGAAAGCCAAACAAAAAATATTGTATTTCATCCTGGAGGCAAAAGGAAGTTAATAGAATTTATTGAGGGGGGAACAATTTGGTTGGATTTGCCTTTTAGGAAAATGACTTTAGTGGCTGAATGGAGAATGGATTGGAGCAAGGATTGTGAGGCAGATTTACCACCAGGCTATTGTAATAATCCAGGTATGAGGTGATGAGGGCCTGAACTAGAAAAGTGGTGGTGTCAGAGGAGAAAAGAGGGCATATTTGAAAGATATTACAAAGTTGAAATTGACGGACCTTGGCAACATATTGGATAGGGAAGTGGTGGTGAGAAATAGAGGGGTATCCAGAATGATTCCTAGTGTGGTAGTCTGAGGGACTGTGAGGATGTTGTTGCCCTCTACAGCAGTAGGAAAGGTAGAGGCAAGAAGGTTTAGGGGAAAAGATAATGCTTAAAATCATAATACTTATTCCCTTTCTTCCAATAAGTCCACCAATCCCGCCATATGGCTGGATCTTCTTCTTGCCATATGGCTGGCCATGCTTCTGTATCCTTTGTACCACTTATCCTTCATAATTTTTTGTTTGAAATTCACTGTAGCTTGGTCATACCCACTCATATATTTTTGCATTGCTCTTGGATTATTTTAGACTATATTTTTTCAAGTAGCCCCAAACTAAATCATCTAAAAGCCATTTAAGAAGGAAAATGGAAAGAGAACAATAAATAAAAGAAATATGGAAAAGATTTGTCAAAACTAGTGTAAAAGATGATTTTTTTTGTTTTCAAGGACTGCAGAACCACCGTTCTTGGACTATCACATCACAATCCTAAATGTGCTTAGAGAGGAAGTAGAAATATCAGTAATGGAACAACAGGAAAAAAAAACATTTCCATTGGACCAGGTGTATATAGAGAATATTTGTGCCAAAAGTGTAACAGTTATGAAGTTACCAAGGGATCAATTCAAGTATCTAAAGGAAAACACACAGAAGATGGCGAAAAAATTTCAGATCTTAGTAAAACTAAAAAAGTAACCAAGACAATCTCTATAACCACCTACCTATGTGTCTAGTCTTCCATATATACAGAATCTTTATGAGCATCACCTATATATGAATCAAGAGCAGCCATGATGAAGCTGTTCATAAGAAACAGGTTTTCTCAAGTGACATTTAAAAATGGATCACTTCTTTATCATTTCACAATCGACTGAAAGAACAAGATTGCAGTGTGATTATTGTTTGAGGATTAGGAACAAGCATGCTGTCAGAACAAAATGCTACCATAAAGACTCTTTTCAACAAGATTGAACCTAATTTAACCATCAACACATCAAAATCATTGATGATTCCTTGAAAAAATATAACAATGAAAATAAGCTTGATGAATGACCCACTTTTCATAAACATTATAAGAGGTATAACAGGGAGATATATGTATATTTGTCAAAGGTGTTCGCTACTGTGATAGAGATTCAGTACAGAATCCAAGTTTAAGAAAGACCATATCTGGATGATGACGTCCTGCAGATGCTCTATTATGATGTTTGATTACTGAGAATTGAATATTTTCTCATATCTGCATCTATATCTATATCTTTCTCTATGTGTGTATATGTAAATATACACACACAAACATGCACACATATAACATACACACATATATGCATATGTATGTGTGTGTGTACACTGTGTATACACATACTCACATATACATACATACATATGTATGTATGTATGTATATGTGTATAATACCATAAAACCTTTTGGAATGAAATAGATAGGTATAAGTATTAATGTGTTGTTTTGTTAATGGCTGAACTGTATCCCTTTCCATTGAAATATTCCATCAATACCTTTCTTTATTATTCATTAAATTTTTTTTGAAGTCAGGTACCAGATTATCTACTTTTTCTGTATCAAGAATAATTGACTTCTTTCAAGTCTATAAACTCACAACAAAATTGTGAAGCAGGTAATTCAGTTATTACTTTCCCCCCATAACAACAATAGTCAGCATTTTATATAACTTTACATTCTGCAAAACACTACAAATATTATCTCATTTTGTTCTTGCAACCGTAAGAGATAGGTGCTATCATTATTATTATTATTATCATTTTACAGATAAGGAAACTGAAACAGAGGTTGAATGACTTGCCCAGAGTCACATAGCTGGCAAGTGTTTAAGGGTGAATTCAAACTTAGGTCTTCCTGACTCCAGGCCCAACACTCTATCTACTGTGCCACCTAGCTATCTATGAAGAGGATGAATTTCAGAGGGTTTAAGCTACTTGCTAAGAACACACAACAACTACTATGTGTCAGACTAAGGGAGTATATTTCTCTACCTCCCTTTTTAGCTTCTTTTTATGTATTGTATTCCTGCATTAGATTGATTAAGCATAGTACCTGGAATATAGTAGATGTTTATCAATTATTTCTTGAAAGAGGAAATGTTATCATAGGTTCTAGAGTTTGCAGGGACCTTGAGATCTTGTATTTCAGGGTAGCTAGGTGGCACAGTAGATAGAGCACCAAGCCTGAAGTCAGGAAGACCTGAGTTTAAATCTGTTGTCAGATGCTTACCAGTTATATGACCTTGGGGAAGTCACTTAATCCTGTTTGCCTCAGTTCCTCATCTGCAAAATGAGCTAGAGAAGCCAATGACAAACCTCTCCAGTATCTTTGCCAAGAAAACCCCAGAAATGCCATCAAGAAGAGTCAGACATGACTGAAATGACTGAACAACAGCAACAACTTGGCAAAATATTATCATAAGCCAAAAGTGTACATTATTTGTGACCAACCTCCTAGTTATGTCTGTCTCTGAACTCTGCTCAGCTAATCCATAGATGAAAGACATACTGGCCATTGATGATCTATCTTTGAAGCCTTTCCAGTTTGGTAGGATGCAAAAGATGTGTTTCATTAGCATATGTGTAGGTAGAATTGTCACTATGCAGTGAGATGTTAATGAAGTGGTTCAAATACTGAATTTGTTTCTATTTCTTTGTCTTTCCCTTGGTTAAGTCGAAAAGATATCAGCTCATTGATTAAATAGGAAGGGGGTAGAATGCCCCCAAATTTTGCCATCTAATCAGTAGACTTTATGCTTGGTTGATAATGAGTCTAGAATTATAAATAACTTTATTCATTATGCCCAGGTAAGCAAATCCATACCTAGATTAGAGTGTTTTGGGTGTCTAAAACACTATTCTGTTCTGGGAATCATTAGACGGTTGATTGAGACCTAGAGAAAATCACTGATTGAGCAAGGCCTGAAAAATTTGGTTGGAAAACTTAAATGATTGAATGTACGTTATCCTAGTATACTGTTTCTGAATTTATAGATTTTATAATTTCTTCTAAATAAGCCACAGGAAATACATTCTTGTAATCTAGAATGTGAGTGTGTGGAAGTTGGAAGTAGAAAAGAAATGGAAGAGATGCCAGATCTGTATATCCAGTTACAGCGGCAGAGGCAGAAGAGGAGAAAAGGGTAACTAGGGATGTTTTGAAGCAGATTTCTGGCCCCAGGGAGCCAAACCAGCTTAGAATGTGAGCTCAGAGGACTCAGTAACTCAAACTGGGATTTGGTGATCAGTAAAATGTTTGACTAAAGCTGTGTCAAACTCAAATAGAATACTTGCGGACCAATATTGACTTAGAAAACCACAAATTAACATTCCCTACATTGAACTGTATTTTATTTATTTTCTTAAGGATTTCCCAATTACATTTTAATCTGATTAGGGCTGCACTTTGGAGTTTTACTAGCTATTTGCAGCCCAAAGCCTGTGAGTTTGACACACCTGATCTACAACATAGCTGATGCTGACAATCTTGAAAGCAAGATGTTCTAGACCAGCTCCAAGGAATTACTGGTGCTCCTGGAAGTTGACAGAGACAAACAAACTCAAAGTCCTAAGTCTGGAACCATCATAGCATATCCTTCTGGAATGTAAGTTCAACTTCATGCCACAATGAGATACTGGAGAAGAACTGTAGGGGAGAGTAATATTTATTATAATTCCTTTTTCTAGTAGTTGACAGCACATATTCACATACCCAGTAGAGTAGAAAGATAAGAACTGAGTTTATATCCTGATTCTGATACTTATTTAGCTTTGTGAACTTGGCCAAGTCTAGGAACCTCTATCCCTATCTGTAAAATGGGGATAATGATATTTGTACCATGTTCTTCATGAGGCTGTTGGGAGGAAAATGCTTTGTAACACCCAAAACACTATAACAATGTTTTTGCTGAGGTTTCTATCATCATCATTATTATTTTGCCACTTACGACAGAACCTTGTAATAAGAAAACATTTCTTTGTTTTTAAAGCACTAAATACTAAATAAATAAATTATAAATAAATATGAAAAAGCACTAAAATACTAAATCAAAATATTAGTATAATTATTACACATTATCATATTTGATCCTCACAATAACCCTCTTGTATACATATGTATACATAACCCTATGTGTATATATGTATACATATGTGTATGTACTCAAACATGTATAAATGCACATAGGTTTATGTATATCTATGCATAATATTTGCACATATAAATACATACATATACAGTGTATATGGAGGTAGGTAGGTGGCTCAGTGGATTGAGCTCTGAGCCTAGAGTCAGGAAGACCTGAGTTCAAATTCAGCCTCAGATACTTGACACTAGCTATATGACCCTGGGCGAGTCACTTAACTCTGCCTTAATCCATTGGAGAAGAAAGTGGCAAACCACTCCAGTATCTTTGCCAAGAAAATCACATATGAGGTCACATTATGTATGTATGCATGCATGTATATATACATGTATGTATATATATGGCACCCCTTCTGGGATATCCTTTTAACTTGTTGTCATGCTTGTGGGTTGGGTCCTCAAAGGGTAATTAAGTTTAGGGTTCAAGGTCAGGGTATTCTCCAGGTCCTCACTCCCAACACCATAGCTTACAAGCGTTATTATTAGACTCAATTAGGTCTTAGTAAAGACATATACTGCAATGTTTTCTTATTACAAGGTTCTGTCATGAGTAGCAAAATAATAATGATGATGATAGAAAGACATATACTTAGGAAAGACATATAATGGCACTGAAAGAATAGTAGCTCCAAAAGATCCCTGATCCTTCTTCCCCTGTCCTCCCTCTCACCAAGACACAAGTTCATATGTGTCTAAAGGAAGAGTGGGAAAAACTTAAAATAAAATGGTAGCAAGGTATATGCGTAGGGAATACACATGGCCCAAACAACTCACAATTCTGGAACTGTAGAGCCTCATTGTTCCTCAAACTCTTCTTATAAAGTTCTTATAAAGTTCAATGCTCCATATAGCATCTATGCTAGATAGATGACTTGTTCTGTCAGGACATGACATCTCTGATGGACAGGCAACTCTGATGGATCTGAAGGATGAGGGTGCTGTAATTGTGATCACATCGAGCTTCAGGATAAATTTCAATCATAAGCTAGGGAACTGCTATATTTTTTTTAGAAAAACCAGAGATCAGGAACAGCTAGGTGGTACAGTGGATAGAACTCTGGCTTTGGAGTCAGGAGGACGTGAGTTCAAATCTGGACTCAGATACTTGACACTAGCTGTGTGACCCTGGGTGAGTCACTTAATCCTGATTGCCTCACCAAAAAAAAAGAAAAAAAAAAAAAGGACCAGAAATCCTTAGCCTTGGACTAGAAGAATCTTCTGCTGTTCTGCCCTCTCAAGGATTTGGCTCTGAGGCTTGCCATGTCCCAAGCAGGTTGTAGAACAGAGAAGGACCTTTCCTTTTAACAATTCAGTACTAATTTAAGGCGAGGTCTCCTGAGTGAGAGAGCTCACCCTAAGTTAGACTGACCATTTAGTACATTTCCCAAATCTTCATCCCTGCAGGCTAGGCTATAATAGGCAACATTCATTTATCTAATAATCAGCAAACATCTCTGGGGTTCAGGGTCCCCCAGTATTTTTTTTGTAATTCTAAGATTCTCTTGTTGGTCTATGCAAATGACTGGCTGAGCAAAAAGTATAGAAACTATACATGGTTTTGGGCAAATTAATTGTATCTTCTGGACATTTAGTTGATATTTTGGCCTTTTCATGTATATATATATCTACATATATATGTATATATATCTACATATATATGTATATATATCTACACATATATGTATATATCTACATATATATGTATGTATATATATGTATATATCTCTCTATATAATGTAGTAAGGATATTTGGAACAATAACCACAGTTTTCCTCTTTTTCATAATCCTTTTCTTATTAGATTGGAACACAGGCACATAGTTTCTTGGAACTGGGAGGAACCTTAGATGTTGTCACATCCAACTTCTTCATTTTGCAGAAGGAACTGCATGTACTTTTTATTAATTAAACTCATTTATAAGAAAGTTTTAGTATGTCCTGGGGAAGGGGAACCCAATAGCACTGGCTACAAAGAAAGGAACTTCCTTAAATGTGTTTGATATAGATCAATATCTCATAAGGACATTAAGATATTGATCTATATTAAACAGATTTAGGGGAGCTCATTTATTTAGACATAACCTACTTTGGGAAGAATAGGGATAGAAAATGGATTTCTTTCATTGGTATGGGGAACATTCAGATGAGGAAACTACCTCTACCAATATAGGTCAGCACCTTTTCTGAAACTTACACAGTAGTTTGGGGAGCTAAGAAGTCATAACATTTCCCATAGGTTAGAGGGGATATTTGAACCCAAGCATTCCTTACTTCAAGGTCAGCTCCCTACCCTCCACACCATAGTGCACCTCATTTGGGTTTGAGAAAAGGGATAGTTTAATCTCTCTCACCCCAGGTGAGAAGCATCTCTGTAAATTAATTACATTGCCAGTAACTTGCCTTGAGAAGAGTGATCAAATCAAGCCAATTGTTTCTCTGGCTCTTGCCTCCCTCCAGTGCCCTCTAGTCCATCCCCACCAGCCTAAGCAACCCCCTCAGTGTTTCTGCAGATGGACAAGGAGAGCCATGCTTGCATGAGATGGCTGCGAAACATCTGGCACGCTTGTGGTGGCTTTTGTCAGGGGTCCAAAGCATCCGGAGCTTTCATGCAGCAGAAGCCAGAGGGAATTACCCACAGTTGGAACGGGAAAGAGAACAGCATTAATAATGCTCTTCTACAACATTTGCAGAACTGAAGCCAACCCTATTTATTATTCTTTCATGCCTCTCCCAAATGAGGCATTAACAAATTCTTGGAGAGGTTGTTTGGCTGAGTAATGTACAGAGCTAGGTGCAGGTAGAATCAAAGCCTATCCTGGGGAGTAGGAGAGATGGGAGGGAGGAGAGATACCAGGCCAGGACCCAGAGAAAATTGTACCCAAATGTACTGTAGGAGAAAGAGCACTGAATTTGAAGCCAGGGGACCTAGCTTTGGGTCTAGTAGTGCTACTCTCTACTCTCTATTCTTTCATGAGGCAAGGCTGATAATTAGACAAACTGCAGCTGAACAAATCAAGGCCCACATTGGGGGGAATTGGGCTTGAGTCCAGATTGGAAGCTGAGGAAGTATAAACTAAAAGCCAGGCCAGGTTGCTATCAGAGTGTCACTCAAGCACAAGCTGCTCCAAGAGGCTGGTATTCAAATTAGAAACTTCAATCAGTTGCAATGCCAGTCATTCTATGCTTATGGCTCAATCACCTCTTCACTCACTCAGCCAACACCTTATTTCATAACCTTATTACCGCTTGCCTGTAATACTGTAATTTCATCAGAAGTGGTCTTGCTGCATCCAGACCCTCTGCCCTCTAATCTGTTCACCTCACAACCACCAAAATATTTTTTTTTCCTAAGGCATAGGTACAACCATGTCACTATCTTACTTAAAAGCATTCAGTGACTACCTATTGCTTCTGGGATAAAATATCAACTCCTCAGCCTTTTAGAGGAGGCAATATGATGCAGTGGAAAAGTACTGGCTCAGGAGTCAGAGGAAGAGGTTTCATCTAAGCTGCTAGATGGCTCAGTGGGTAGAACACTGTGCCTGGAGTTAGGAAGACCTGAATTCAAATCCAACCACAGACACGTACTAGCTTCATGACCCTGGCAAGTCAACCAACCTCTGTTTGCTTCATGATCTCCACTCTATAAGGGAGTAATAACAATATTTAGCTTGCAGAGTTCTTGTAAGGACCAAATTATATGATATTCATAAGACTTTTAGCACAGTGCCTGGTCCATCCTAGGCACTATATAAATGCTGTTCCTATTCCTTCATATCCTATCTCTCATGCTTACAACCTATATGACTTTAAATAAGTCACTTAATCTTCCTGTTTGTGCATAAAATGAGAGAATTGAACTAGGTGGTCTCTGTAATATCTTCAACTCTAAATTTATGATGTTTGGGATCCCCATCTCCACAATATGGTTCCAACCTATTTTTCTAGTAAACACCTTTTTTTTTTTTTAACAATAAGCCCATTTTAAGCCTATGTGGAGCAATATATTGGCTCCTAAGGTCCACCTGATTTTTCTCTTCAGTTTTAGGGAGTTCATTTTCTAAGTTCAGTTACAAACACACTGGGTTCCCATGTCTGAAAAACTATTATCACTTAGATAAAGATTGGTTCTCTGCTTAACCTTACATTCACATTTCTCTAGTTAATACCTGGCTTCTTAATGATTGAAGCAAATTTTACTTTATTGGAAACATTTGAGTAACAATATTGTAGCTTATATTATGAATGGATAGTAGACAAGCAGAAAAAGGGGAAGTCAAGTCACCAAACATTTATTAAGTGCTATTCTGTGCTAGGCATTATGCTAAGTATTAGGAATACAAGCAAAAATAAAGGAAGTACCTGCCCTCATGGACCTTATATTGTAATGGAGAAAGACAAAAAAGGAGACTGAAAAACAGCAAGGATGAAGAGGAGAAGGAAATTGAGCTACCTGAGTGGGGACATGGTGTGGAAAGAGGTTTGTTGAGTCAGGAGTAGAGCTGGGAGAAGAATGATGGAGTGAGTATGTGGCTAGCCTAGACGTTTTCTCAAAAGGGAGGTTCTAGGATGAATTGATCAATTAGAACAAGGGGCTAGAGGGGCAAAAGGATAGTCAAGGGTTGAGAGGGCTGCTGACTCTTGGTGGCAAAGAGATCTTCCAAGGTAAGAAGAATGCTGGGGAATGGTAGAGAAGGAATGTTAAGGAAAAAGTCCACCTTTTCTGGGAATTTCCCTCAGCCCAGGTCTTCCCCTCTAAGATGCTCATAGAATCAAGAGTTTTCCTTGGTACCTACCTTCTCTGCCACATCTCAATCCTCCCTTTGTTCTGACTTCTCAAATCCAGATGCACAGAATAATTTCTTCTCCCAATTATGAGATAACTTTTCTCTTTTATGCAAATCTGTTAGGGTTTGATCCAATATTTAATATAATGCCTTTGAATGATTCAAGGAAATATACATATCTTGTTCACAATCCATTGTGATTGCATGATTTAGTCGAAAAACATTTTCGATCTCCCCCAAAGATATCCCCCCACGGGAAATTGTAATTTGTGTCTCAAAGGGAGCAGGAAATGAAGGGGTAATTGGGAGATTATTCATTCCCTTGCTTATCTCTAAGAGAGGTATTGGGCGCGATTTACATATGTATATATCCCCAGAAGTCTAGGTACATGATTTGGGGAAAGATTAAAAAGGAAAGCCACTTCCCTAGTCACTTTTGAGGGGGATAGCCAACTTCATTTTATACCCCCTACTTTACTTTGGCTTCTTTACTCCAAAGGCTGTCTATACATAAGACTATAACAAATAGCTTATAGTGAATAAGCTCATTATCCAAGCAAATAGAAAATAGAAATTGGAGAAGTTATAAATGAGCTCTTTACATGGGAGTGAGATGACATCTTTTCTCAAACTAAGAGAAAGAACCTGATCTCACCCAATAAATTGTCTCTCCAAAGCCACAAGGGAAGCAAGATGGCAACTGAGGTCAGGTCTGCATCTCCCCAAAATTTTCCATATGTTTTTCTCCTAAGAAATTCTAGCAGGCACCAACTCTATCTTCTGACTTCTGAGCCAGTACTTTTCCATTGTGTCATGCTGTATCCTCCAACAGGTAGGAGAGTTTGTATTTTATCTCAGAAACAATAGCAGCCACTGAATATTTTTGAGTAGAGCAGTGACATGGCCAGATTATTTTGGCAACTGCATGATGACCAGATTAGAAAGCAGAGGGGCTGGAAGCAAGATCACTTAGGAGGAAATTACAATTTTCCAGGCAAGAGGTGCTAAGGTTAGGAAGTAGATGTTTTTTAATGTAGATACAAAGTATCCTCTTTCAGGTAAGGGTCAGATCTCTCTCATATGCACCACAGGGATGTCTCCCCCACCTCCTTTGGTGGGAGCCAGATTTAGATATGTTGTAGTAAGTGGAGAGGGCTTGGGGCTTTCTCCCCTCTGAGGTCATGAGATCTTACAAAAAGGTTTTAATACTTGGCTATTGGATTTTTTTTTCTATTTTAGGTGAAGGGATTAGAATGTTCAATTTTGTGGGTTTTGATATGTCAGAAGAGCACTCTGGTATTCCAGAATGATAGAGTCTAAGTTTTGCAGAAAACATAGCAACAATATCCCAAGGCACAAAGTATTATCTTTGGGAACGACCTTCTGGACCCAAGCCAGTGGAGGTTGAGAGGAGGACTCATCCAGTAGTCACATCACATTTATAGATAAATTTGGTGGGAAATAATGTTATGTGTAGGAATACTGTTATGTAATATAGTTAGATATGTGGAAAGCCATAGCTATATAACTATATATATGGAAGGCAGCAATTACAAAAAACATTTGGTAGGGGTTAAAATAGAGAAAAGTAGATCAAAACTAAAAAAAGCAAAAATTAATAATAATGGAACTCACTAACCCAGTGTTTGATAAATTTGAAAACATAAATTACCTGATTTAATAAAAGGAAACTGCAAAGTAGTGTGGATAAAATAAGGCTTATAACAACAACTAATACCATATTCATAATAAAATAAAAATGGATAAATACCCTGAATATAAAAAATCATGCTATAAAAATCAGAAGATAAACAAAGCATATTTTTCATAGCTTTTGGCTGAGAATGAATTCTTGAACAAAAGTTAGAAGAAATAGAAAAAGACAAAATTGGTAATTTTGATTACATAAAATAAAAAAATCTTATAAATAAAGAAAATTAATGCATTTAGCAGAAGAGAAGCAGTTTATTAGGGAAAAAAAAACCTTCATATCATGTATCTTTGATAAGGATTTCCTAAGACATATAGATAACTAACACAAATACATAAGACCAAAAGCTTTTCCTAATATAGGACTTCAAAGGATATAAACAAATAGTTCTCGAAAGAAAAATTGCAAACTGTTAACAAATGTGGAAGAATGCTTCAAATCACTAATAACTAAAGAATGTACATGAAAGCAATCCCGAGACTTCACTGACATTTAGCAAACTAAGAGAGAATTGACAAAGATGAGAATAGTTAATGCTGTAAGAGTTGTGGGTAGATAGGCACAAAAATTCATTTTTTCCAGAGCTGTGACTTGGTATAGCCATGCCGGAAAATAATTTGAAATTAAACAATTTTAGTCAGTAGTACACTGAAATGTCCAGACCCTTTGACCCAGAGGTTACACTGCTAGGCACATACCCCATGAATATAATTCGCAATTTTGTATATTCCAAAAATATTTACAGAAGCACTTTTTTGTGATAGCAAAGAACTAGAAACAAAGTAGATTCCAGTCAAATGGGGAATGGTCAATCAAATTGTGGTACATGAATGAGATAATATTAACATGCTTTAAGAAATGATGAACATGGTAAATACAGAGGAAATTGGAAAGATTTATGTGAACCGTTGTAATTAAGTGAGCAAAGACAGAAAATCAATATACGCAAAGAAGACAATAATGTAAATGGAATGAACAAAATGACAAAACAAGCAAAACATTTAAAAAAAATGAAACAACAAGCATGGCTTCCCCCCAAAAAGAAGATACAGGAAAAGAAACTTTCCCCTCAGGCTGAGATCAGGATTCATGGTTATAGAATGCTAGATATAATATCAATCTTTACTCTAAGATTTAGCTCTCTCGAGAGGGCATGGATACATTTCAAGGGGGATATTTAAGTGATACAAAAACAAATGATACTTAAAATTTATTTTAAAAAATTGTGTTGACTGCGTCCCATGAGTCTTGGCATATTGTATCACTAATGTCATTTACTTTGATGAAATGACCCACTGTTTTTATGGTTTGTTCTTTGACCCACCTATTCCTTAGGATTAGCTTCCATTTAAGTTTGTATTCTTTCTCAATTTACCTTTAACTATAGTACTAATTGTATTATCATCAATAAAAAATGTGTTTAATATATCTACTTTTCAGGTATTGCTTATAAGATTTTTATGCCTTAGAACATGGGCAATTTTCATGATGGTATCATGTACAGTTGTGAATATACATTATTTTTCAATTACAATTCTGGAATTTCTAGAGATTTGTTATCTCTAACTTTTCTAAAATCCTTTTTGTATGCTTAACTTCTTTCTTATATCTTTATTAGATCTATCTTGGTCTGAAGTTAGCATAATTTAGGTCCCCAGCTATTATAGATTTTCTGTTTATATATTCCTATAAATTGATTAAATTTTCCTCTAAGTATTGAATGCTATACCATTCAATAAATATATAATAGCTCACAATTATGTAGCATTTTAAGTTTTGCCATGTGATTTTACACATTATTTCATTTGATTCTCTAAATACCAAGGTCATACAGTCAGTAAGTGTCTAAGGCAGAATTCAAACTCAGGTCTTTCTGAGTCTAAATCCAGTTCTCTATCCATTATCCATTAAGTACATATTCATTCTTTCATTCTTTCATTCTCTATAATGTTCTTTCATTCTCTATAATGGCTTTAAACATAAAGTATTTTCCATCTACTTCTTATAATTATGCTTATTTTTACTGTTTCCTTGATTGAGATCATGATTGCTATCCTTGCTTTTATGAGTTCTCTTAAAATTTAGTAAATTTTATGTTACAAGTATGATTCTGGTAAGTAAAATAAACTCATTGTGCCACCTTTCTCCATTTTATAGGTGGATTTATATCAGTGATGTTCACTGTTATAATTGATAATTGTATTTTTTTCTATCAAACCCTCATCCTGTCCCCTGTCTTTCTACCCTGCAAACATCTGTATTTAGAAATTCTGGGCCATGTTCTTGCACATTGTAGTATTTTAGAACCTATAATCTCTGGGCTTACATAGACTGGATTCAACCTTTGGGGCAACTCCAAGAAACAAATCTCTCCTTGTATTGTATTATCTTCACCCAGAACTGTATCTGTGAAATGTTTAAACATATCATATGTCTAGATCCCTGAAGATGTTGGTGAAAGTTTCCCCAGATTCCATTCAAATACTAAACAAGGCTGGATTCCTACTTGAAAGGGATGTTGTAAAGAAATCTTGTATAGGTATTAGATGGACATGTGCATATCCACCACCTCCCAATTCAGAAAACATCTGAAAAACCTGCAGTAGCCTATAAGTAATCAATATAATTTCCCTCCCACTCTTTTGCATCTCATTTTCCCCACAGAGCACTAAAGACCTTCAAACTCACAGTTATGCATAGTGGTTTAGATACTCCTTAGAAGGGAAACAAATTTGAATTTGCCAGGGAAGTAAACCCCTTGTATTATGTTGAGTCTCTCTTTTACTCTAGAGACCCACACTGATCTCTATACTTATAGTAAAACACTAAGAGACTTATACTGTCTCTGCAAGGATATAATTTTAAGGGTTGCTGGAGAATCAGTCTCATTTACAATTAGACACCCTCTTTCCAAATAACCACAACAATAGAGGAGGGAAAAGCTCAGGTCTTTTGCTGCTAAATATGATGGTTTGATCTCTTCAGTTCCTACTCCAGCTTCAGGGTCTACATGATCTTTTCTCTCTTAGAGGCTGGAACTGCCCAGAGATACCCTTTTTCTCAGTAAAAAGCTGGATAACTGAATTCTTGAACTTGAATTTTCTTCCTTTCCATCTGTGATTAAGTAATGTTTTCTGCCCACTGTGGATTGTGGGATTGCCAAACTGAGTTGCTGCTTCCAGGGTTCAGGGCAGAGGTCACTCCAGTCAAAACTTGAAACACAAGCCTGTTAGGTTGTTTACTTTAGCTGTGGTTTATGGGTGGTCAGGGGAAATGGGAGTTTTGGACACTTTGATCATCCATTGTTATTTCAGAAAGCTTTGCATTGTGTCATAATGTTTTCATTTTCTCCTATTATTGTTACAATTTTAATTACTGTGGTTGGGCATATTTCTGGCTGTTTTAAAGATGTGCCTTGGGTAAATTATTCTATCATGTTAATCCCATTTTCCTAGTATCCTTTGTCCCAAGACATTGCTCCTTTCTGGAACTCTTACCTTTCTTTATGAAGTATGTTTTTAAAATGGGGGCTGAGATGTTATCCAGTCCATCTAATACCTGTGCAAGATTTCTCTACAACATCCCTTTCAAGTAGGAACCCAGCCTTTGTTTAAAGACCTCCCATGAGTCCAATGCTGGACATTTTGATTTATATTGACTTGCCCTACAGCCCATCAAACTTACTTCAAGGTTTTTCTCTTAACATTTCAAGCAGTAAATAATTCAAGGCTTGTTTGCCTAGGGAGTCACCTGTCACCATATGCCCATTGTGATAATTAGTGCAATAAGATCGATATGACAGGAACTGATGGGTTTGCAAGAGTGGGGCAAAGAAAGTCTAAGGACTGCTGTTTCTATGACCTTAACTGATATCTTGGGTTAGGACCCCTAAATTCTGGAAAGTTCTTCTGTAGGGCATAATATTTACAAGTGGGAGGGACCTTGGAGTTCAATTATCTCATCTTGCAGAGGAGGAGAATGAGACCTTGACAAGCGACCCACCCTTGCATCAGGAGCACTCTTATGAAATGACGGAATTGGGTGAGGGATTTTACCTCTTTTGTCACATGGATTCTACCCCAAACGCCTAGAAAATGTACAAATATTATCCATTCCCCAGGATACTTAGATCAAATCCCCACTTGTAAATATGAAGTTCTAAATCTCATAGAAGAAAGTTTTATTAAAAGAAGGAAAAAACAGAATAGAAATCCTTGAATGAGCAACAATTAAAAACTCAAAGATGTATATAACTGCTGGACCAGCTGTAGGAAATTTAACTCTTCTGTCAGATACTCTCCTCCATCCCTCCCTTGACCAAGTCATTTCACAGAGTTTTGTCTGGGTCACCTAATCTTTACAGATAGGAGACCCAGAAAAAGAACCAGATACTGAGATAAGAAGCATCTCTGGGCAGTTCCAGCCTCTCAGAGGGAATAGGAGAGGAACAGCACATCTCTCTCTTCCCTTTCCACACCTAGTTCCTTCTATTACTCATGGCTCTGTAAAATGGGAACCTGGTCCCTCCACCAATTTCTTTGAATAGGCAATGGCCAGTCTCTAGAATTCTGTGATCTTTTCCTCTCATCCATCTCTGCCATGCAAGATGAGTGTATAATCTTATAACATGTCATTTTCACTCAGTGGTCACTAAACTCATCCTCTGTCTTTCCTTTCCTTTTCTCTGTTCTCCAGAAGTTGTCATTCCCATTTATTACCATGTATAGTTTCAGACAGGGTATAACTGGGGCAAAATAAACAGAGTTTTGCCTTAGGGTGGGCATTTGCCCAAGATCAGGAAATTTGTTCCAAGGTGGAAAATTTAAAGGAGGATCTAATAGCACACATATTCCTCTGAGCAAGAGGGGTCAGAACCTTTTACTAAGGCAAGTTAAAGCTGTGGTCAATGGAGTACGTGATAGGATGCTAAGAGTAGTAGCAAGAGTAAAAACGGGATCTTACTGAGCCCAGCAACAACTTGACTGTATTGAGAGATTAGTTGGAAAAGTGAAGAAAGGCTTCAACTTCAAGAATTAGACCTCTGGCCTAGTAATGGGGGTACTGAAGGAGGTTTAGCCCTGGTCCAGAAAGCTATTATTTGTGTTGTTGCTGTTCAGTCATTTCAGTTATGTCTGACTCTTAGTGACCTCATTTGGGATTTTCTTAGCAGAGATACTGGAGTGGTTTGTCGTTTCTTTCTCCAGTTCATTTTACAGATGATGAAACTGAGGCAGACAGAGTTAAGTGACTTGCCCAAGGTCACACAGCTAGTAAGTGTCCAAGGCCAGATTTGAACTCAGAAAGATGATTCTTCCTGACCCTGGGAAGGACTCTATGTGCTATGGCATCACCTAGCTGTTCCATAAAGATACGTCTATATCTATATCTATATCTATATCTATATCTATATCTATATCTATATCTATATCTATATCTATATCTATATCTATATCTATATCTATATCTATATC
>NW_020954619.1:43659382-43721761 GCF_900497805.2 Vombatus ursinus | reverse complement strand
ATATCTATATCTATATCTATATCTATATCTATATCTATATCTATATCATCTATATCTATATCTATATCTATATCTATATCTATCTATATCTATATCTATATCTATATGAATATCTATATCTATATCTATCTATACACACATACACACATATATACACACATATATATTAGTGTGTATGTATGTATATGTATTTGTACATATATGTGTATACTTATATATTCATGCATATATATATACACACATATAAATATATTCATACATATTCATATACATTATATATACATATATATATATTTGTAGCTAATAGTAGTGACCCTTCAGAGGTGAATTCACAGCATTTGACAGGAGGAACCAAACATTTATTAAGCTCACAAAAGCTTTTCAAATATTATCTCATTTGATCCTCACAATAATCCTAGGAAGAGCTGCTATTATGATTCCTATTTTAAGACTGAGGAAATTGAAGCAGACAGACTAAGTAATTTATGTAATTAATTAAGTAATTACTTAGTAATTAAGTAATAACTAAGTAATTAATAAATGCCCAGGGTCATTCAGATAGTACACGCCTAGGGCTGGATTTAAACTCAGGTTTTCCTGATTCCAGGCCTAGCGTTCTGTCCACTGCTCTAACTAACTGCCTCTAAGGGAGTAGCAGCAGAGTGTTGACCAACTTGCCATCTGGGAAGTCAGGAGTGTGGGGATTCCCACCCCTGATTGGTCCATGTTGGGTGATTAAGGTGGGCACAACATTTCAGCTCCTCCTGGAGAACCACCCTTTCTTGGGAAAGCTTTGTCTCTTCAGTCTTAGACTTTTTCTTTCCTTGCCTGGGATAGAGTGATGAAGCTGGGCTTAGGAAGACGAATTTGACATTGTGATGGGCTCCCCTGGAAATCTTGAGTGGGGTACTTAAGAGCATTAAGGTCCCCATGTGGGACAGGGGCTAGATTATTCTGAGTTAGGATGTCTTCCCAGTTCATCTTTCAGTACCACCTGTGCTAGGAGAGGGATAGAGGGGCACTTCATGTGGGACAAGGGAGGGAAAAGCAAAAGGGTAGAGTGACAGATCATTACCCCTTCATTGAGGGCAATGTCTTTCTGTGGGTTAGATTTCTCACCCAAGGCACTTTGTCTTTCTTTCAAAAAATTTTTATTCTCAACTTGTTCAAACTTTCCCATGGAATGGCTCCAGTAGTATGGGGCCATGAGCTTAGAATGAAGATGTGGTTGAAAAGACTGAAAGTTCCCTTTTCTCTGTTTTACTGTTTTTTCTGAGTCAGAAGGCCAGAGTCCACTGCTCTGAAAGGGCTATATAGGACAGGCCAGATTTTCACAACTTGGATGAAAGAGTGCTAGACTTGGGATTCAGAAGACCCCTGTCCTAGGCTTTGCTCTGATACTAACTTTGTATTTCTGTTGTCTCTTGTAAGCTAGACAAGGTGGACACTAAACCTCCTTTCTACTTGTAAAAGTCTACAAGTCTATGAGATTTGTCTTCCAAATGACTCCATCTCAACTCAGTCTCCATTTTAGGAAGAGTTGAATGAGTTTCCTCTTTGACTTTGGGCAAGTCACTTCTTCTTTTACAATACTGTAATTTCCTCTTCTGTAAAACAGAGTTGCATTAGGGGATCCCTAAAGTTCTTTCCAACACTGTCAAGAGCTTTGGAGGGGTTTGTTTGTTTGTTTGTTTGTTTGGAGAGGGGAGAGAAATTGGTTTCAAGCCCATTTTCAGTTCCCTTCCTAAAAACAAAGGATTACCACTTGGGAAACAATCAACAATCATTTAAATGTCTACCAATGTTTGGCATAATGCTAAGTGTTTGTTGGGAATACAAAGGCAAAAATGAAACAGTTCCTGATATCAAGGAGTTAATTAACATTATATCAGGGACTACCAATAACTCATTTCTTATTGTAATGTCAATTGTAGTGTCAAATTCTTATTATAGTGTCAATATTAAAATGTATATAGCACTTACTCTATGCCAGGCATTGTGTTTAGCTTTCACAATAACCATGCTAGGCAGGTGCTATTACTAATCTCATTTTACAGATGGGGAAACTAGGCAAATAAGGTTAAGTGACCTGCCCAGGATGACACAGATAGGTCTTTTGATTCTAGGACTATGCCATCTAGCTGCTTGTCAAAAAAGAAGTGACCTCAGAACCAAGGTATCAAAAACAATTTGTTAAAATAGAGTAGGGGAGTGGGCAGCTTGCCAGCAGCCTTCTCATGGTTATAGTATGTTGGAGTTTCAGTCTCACCATACCCCTCCCCTCTTGTGATCCACCATGGGGAGAACACTATTCATTTTGGAAAAGATGGGAAGGTTAAAGTTTACAAGGGACTTATCAAGTTCACACAGATTGGTGAGCTGCAGAAGCGGGATTCAAACCTGGTCATTGAAAGAAGAGTATTGAAGGGCCAAGCCTAATGAATGCTATTTTCAAATTCAGGGCATGGATTGGAGGTTTTTAGGGCTCATGGGAGCATAACATATTGGGGATGTTGAGTGGAAAGTTTGCCTTTTCCCCCCACCTTTAAAAATAACCACAATCAAAGGTATGGCTAGAGGTCGCACTTATTCCTTGAAGTTACAAAAACACTTGTTTTTTAGAAGGTATCATCTCAGAGGAAAAGGAGGATATCAGAGTGAGACTAAGGGAGGGTCTTTTTTTTTCCTTTGTAACCAAGAGAATAGACTGGCAGAGCCCTTGAGTGAGAAGAAAAGGACTGAACTGTTTAATATCATGATACAAAAGATGATGGACTTGTAGTCAAGAGACCTGGATTTGAATCTAAGTTTTGTCAATATTCCCGTGGTCTTGGGTAGGTCTTTTCACTTTTCTGGGCCTCAGTTTCTTCATCTGTAAAATGCAGGGTATGGACTAGATGATCTTTGAGTCCTTGCCCGGCTCTAATCTTTCCTATTCTCTACATTCCTTAGATGGACTCCAGGAGGGTTCAATTCAATTCAACAAACTTTTAGTAATCACCTACTCTCTATAGTTGTCGTTCAGTCATTTTTCATGGACAACTCTTCATGACCCCATTTGGAATTTTCTTGGCAAAATATTGGAGTGGTTTGCCAGTTTCCTTACTTCTGCAGCTCATTTTACAGATGATGAGGCATACAGAGTTAAATTGCTTGCCCAGGATCACTAGTGATAGCTAGTGAATGTCTGAGGCTGGATTTGAACTCAGTAAGATGATTCTTCCTGATTTCAGGCTTAGCACGCTAGCCACTATGCCACCCAGCCACCTACTCTCTATAGATAGCAGTGCTAAGCACAGAAAATATAAATGTGAATAAGAAGTTTTCCCTGCTTTCAAGAATCTTTCTTTTTATTAAGAGAGATAAGACATAGATATAAATGATTATCACATAAAATATGATAATTACAAAGTGTTCTATGACTAGTAATAAAAACTAGCATTTTTTATAAGGCTTTAAGGTTTACAAAATTCTTTACATATATTATCACCTTTTGTCCTGACAGCTACCTTGGTAAGTAAGTGCTATTATTATTATTTCCCTTTTACAAATGAGGAAACTCAGGCAGACAGGTTAAATGACTTGCCCAAGGTCACACAGCTAATACATGGTCAAGATGGGATTTGAAGTCAGATTTTCCTGACTCCAGATCTAGCACTCTATCTACTACAATTGTTGTGAGGATCAAATGAGATAATATTTGTAAAGTGCTTAACACAGTGCCTGATACATAGTAGGAGCTTGCTAAATGCTTGTTCCTTTCCCTTCCCCTTCCCCTTCTCCCTATAACATATGTAGAAATGCAGAGCTAGGAGTATCACGAAAGTCTTCATGAAGCAGATGGCATTTGAGAGGGGCCTGGAAGGATGAGCAGAATTTCAATTGGCATAGTTGCAGGGAAAAGGCATTCTAGTCATAAAGAATGACCATGATCAAAAGCACAGAGGTGGGAAAGGAACCTTCTCAGTTTTTACAATATTACAGCATCCCTTAATGCTGTTATTATTCTTGACATTAATGAATAACCATCTTCATTTACCTAATAACATTTATTGCCTACAAATGCAATCTAAGTACTATGTAAATCTAATTAAAAACTTGCCATCTCTGCCCTCTGATGGTGAGTTTGGTGGAGAGACTAAATTGAAGTATACAACTAGGCACCTGTGGCATGTAGTATATGGCATTTGGGGAAAGAAAAAGTAATTCTCACCAGTCGAGTGATTTTTAAGCCACAGCCTACATCTCCCATCATTACAGATTGCTATTTTTAGGGGCTATGAAGATTCCTATATCTAAATACCATGTCATAAATTGGTGGTTATTACTTTCTAGAACAGCTCCCAGCCTCAATGTGTTTTCAATTTGAGTGAGTCAGAAATAATATATTTATTAATACATTTAAAAGTCACCATATACTTATGAGAGCACAATTTAATTTAGACGTCACATGTTGGCACACACCC
This sequence comes from Vombatus ursinus, assembly GCF_900497805.2. NCBI lineage: Eukaryota > Metazoa > Chordata > Mammalia > Diprotodontia > Vombatidae > Vombatus > Vombatus ursinus. The sequence continues at coordinate 43,717,295 of NW_020954619.1, read as the reverse complement.
ATCTTGATTACATCTCTTTTCTCTAGGGCATTACAATTTATTTTGATATTCTCAGACAATCTTTATTTATAGAATCCCTAATGTTGCTAGTTTTGTGAATGTTTATTCTGGAAAAGAGACTTTCTCCTCCACCCTGAGGAGAGTTTCTCTTCCCCTCTGTAACTAGTAGAGAAAAACAAAGACCAAGTCTCAGAGCTAGTCTTCCTAGACAGTCTCTTAGATGGTGGTTATAGAAATGTTTTTTATTCACAGGAGAGAAATCAAGAAAGAAAGAGACTTTATTATGGCAGAGTATTTCAGTTCTGAGGAATTGGGTTGCCTTAGAAAGCTTCATTATAAGTCTGTGGTCATGCTCCATTATGCTCCTTGTACCTGGGCAAGTATATGCTGGGCTGGGCTTCAAACTGCTAAGGTCTTAGGCATAGGAAACAATAGAAACCTGGATGAGTATGATTATGTCACAAGGTGACCAATAGCTATATTCTTAAGTTCTCCTATAGAGCCTTTCCTTATTCTCTCAGTTTGGCCTCAATCAGAGGTCACAGGGCACTAGCAATCAGAGGATCCTGACATAGTGAAAGTTGAGATAGCATGGATGAGTTAAAAAAATCTTCCTGGGCCATCACCGGTCATCTTGACTTATGGCTTGCCACTGGACCCCGATGACTCTGGAGGAGAGAATGAGGCTGATAACCTTGCATAGCTCTGCCTCACTTAAATCCAATTCACTTGCAAATCAAGACATTACCCTCATTATGTCATTGGTCCTCTTCAAGAATGAAGGACAAACAACAAAAAAGAAAAACAACAAAATAAATCTTCAGGTGGCATTAGAGTCTCCCAAAGGACCTAGGAAAGGAAGGAACATCATCCACTGAGGTTTCAATTTTGGTTCCCTTCTTCTTGATTCTAATTCTCATTAATGTTCTTTTCTCTTTCTTGAATTCCTCTACATCTGGCTAAAGAGTGATCAAAGTCATTTTTCTGTTCATGTTCATTAAAAAATGCATTGTGGTAAGAAGCAGGAGACTCAGATATTAGTTCCAGCTCTGTCACTAGCCAGCTAGTAGTTTCACTGAGAATTTTACTTTCTGAACCTCAATTTCACCATTTATAAAAGAAATGGCACCAGATCATAGTAAGGGCTGATCTAGCTTAATTTTACACATCCCACTTCTTGTGGATGTGACTTGATTTTTAGATCTTTTAGGTATAATCTAATCCTTCATGAATAGTTGCCTTTTTCTTTGATTTTGACCCACACCTGTTTGTTTTGGGCTTGGACTTAGGTCAGATAGCTTTTACTAAATGTCAGCAGAGAATTAAAGGAAGGCACTGGAGTGTAACAAAAAGAACACTTGATTTGAGGGCCAGAAAAATGATTTTAAATCCCAGCTTTGCTACTTATTACATCCTTTCCCACTAATTCCTCCACAATCTCCTAGCTAACTACTTTGCAGCTCACACCTGAGACCAAACCTTAGGGGAACTTTCACCCTGGGGACCTCTTGTTCTTGATTAGTGCCTGCCTTTCTGTGAACATTATTTAAGTAAAGCCCCACCTATGCCTCACTCCATTGCTTCCTCTCTGGCCATCTCCTCCTCAACCTTCTCTACAACTATCTTACTCCCTTTTCTTTCCATTCCCCACTATCCCTTCCAGTTCTAAAACCATGAATCATGCACTATGATTAAATCAACTGTGCCATTCCTCCTGATTAGAACATGTCAGTCCCTCTGGACTCATTCACCATACCTATAACTTTCCAGACCAAAGTGTCCCTTATTGGCCAATACTCATATATATACACATACATATACATATACATGCACACATACATATACATACATACACACATATATACATATATGTGTGTGTATGTGTGTGTCTGTATATGTAAGTGTGTATATATATATCCATACTGACATACACACATATATGTACTCCCATATACATATATATTCTAACACACACACACACACACACATATATACTATTCTCCATTAAATGTAAGCTCTTTGAAGTCAGGAACTACATTCTGTTTTGTATTTTTATTTACAGCACTTAGCATAGTGTTTGGTATGTAGCTAATTGCTTACTAAATGCTTTTTCATCCATCCAATCACCTATCCATGTATTCATTCATTCTATCTCATTTAACCTTAGCAAAGTGGGTTTACTCTTTGGGCCCTGGTTTCCTCATCTGTAAAATGAGTTAGCCAAAGTAGTCTCTCAGATCCCTTCCAACTTTAAAGCCTAGAATCTATGAATAAGGCCACCTATCAGACAAGTCTAGTCCAAATCTTTGAGAATCTAGACCAAAGCCATCAGTCTACAATATATGAAGTAAATGTTGCATGTAGCTGTCAGGTGGTAAATGGTTGGGAAATTCTTACTTTATGAATTGCAAAGAACCAGTATAATTCTTCCATTTTGCATTTACCTTCATTACCTTCATTAAAAATGAGAACAGAGACTGAACCATTTTCTACCACTTATCCATTGGGATTGATCACTAGTTCTCTGATGTGATTTTCTGGCTGACGACTAATTTCCAGATGAACTATATTTATTTTTCATTAACTCTTACACAGGCTGGCAGAGAGGAAGGAGAGCTGGCCTCAAAGCCAGGAAGACCTAGAGCACCTTTGACATTTATTGGCTCTGTGACCCCAGGGAGGCTTTATAAGCTTTCTTTGCTCTAGGCAACTCTCTAAGACTATAGATTGAAGAATAGGCAAGGCTGTGCAGAAGTAGAGGGAATTCTTTACTTCAAGCTGCCTACATACCATCAAAGTCACTGAACCAGTCTCTATCACTAATTCTCCTAGAATCCAGAGAGTGACAATATCACTTCAAACAGCTTAGTGATTGGAAGAATACTCATTTCATGTAATTTAAGAACAGAAAGAGACAGTCTGAATGGCTGGCTGATTTAATTACAGGATGTAAAAACTGGTGAGACACAGCATATTCTGACAGCTGATGGAGGCCTTGACTGTATAGCCTTGTTTTCATCTCCAGAGATGATTTAAACAAATCTCAGGAGGAAACTCAGATGTGATCGTAGCAAACAGACACTTTTCTTTAGCTGCCAGGGTAAATTACCTGGTGATTCTGATGGAAACTGGTGTCACTATATCATGATCTCTTTTCCTGTCTTTCTTTTTCTTCTTTTCCCTCTTAAAAGTGTGTAACTCGCACTAGTGATGTTAGGAGAATGGGCAAGTTCTCTTTTGAAACATTTTCCAAGGTTGACAAATTCCTCGTGTGCTGTCTACCTAGCATATCGACCCATAAAATGACGTCTTTCCCCACTTGCCTATGAATTGAAGGTGGAAAGAAATGATAAAGAAGTTGTGGTAAAGATTTCACTTCAACTAGGGAAGAAGTGGGCTTCACAAATGGAGTTGTTAACTGTGTCTTAGCCTATGGAGGGGAGGCCTATTAGGGATTTTGAAGATCAAAGGTGATCCTGAAGGTATCTCCTTTAATTCACTACAATGCCATCGTAATTACCATCTATAATAGCCCATGGGAGAGGCTAATCTTCATCCTCATGTAAATACTGCCTGGTATTTAGAGCCCTCAATATCCCAGCCCACATTTTTCTTTCCAGTGTTATTTCATATTATTTCCCTTCACCCTCCATTCAAGTTAGACTGATCCACTAGCTCTTCCTGGTACATGACATTCTATCTCAGGTCTTCATGCTTTTGTACAGTGTTAGACCATGCCCCTTCATTTAGGGGAAGTAGTGGATAGAGTGTTGAACTTGGAATCAAGAAGACCTGAGTCCAAATCTGACCTTAAACACTTACTAGTTGTGTGACCCTAGACAAGTTACTTACTAGCTCTCAGTCTCAGTTTCATTATCTGTAAAATAGGGATAATAATAATGATAACACCTCCCTCCCAGGGTTGTTGTGAAGATAAAATGAGATAATATTTATAAAGTACTTTGCAGACCTTAAAGCACTATATGCTCATTATTATTATCATAATAATTTTAATGATAACCTAGGAGAACATTTATGTTCCTTCAAAGTACAACCTGGGTTCCCTCTTCCATAAGAGCCCTTTTATGATCATACCAGTGAATAGTGCTCTCTCCCTCTTGAAATTCGTTTGTATTTACTTATTTTGTACATATTATAAATGTCCTCCATTCCCTAGTAAAATAGAAGCTTCTTGAGGGTAGGGACTAGTTAGTTTTTGTCTTTGTATCTTTGGAGCCTAAATGGTCACACATGCCCTTTAACAAGGTACCATAGCATGTAACCCTCCCCAAAGAGCTAAAGTGCACATGCTTCATGGGAATTGTTCTAGTCAATGTCCCACTATATTAACATATGCTTTGTGGTTGTTGCTTTCATCACATTTTGGCTATATAGCATTTTGATCAGGAGTGAGCTGTGTCCATACTGGGGGGCAAACAAAAGAGCTGAGTCCCCATGTTAGGAAAGACAATAAATAGCAATCATCAGGGTTTCAGGTTTGGTCATTACCAAGAAAGCAATAATGAAACAGGAGTTAGGACCAGAGTAACCCATCAAAACAGATCAAGAAGTGCTTGGGTATGACTGGGGGTGGGATCTAATGAGGACCTTAGCATCATGGACTCTGACCATCTACTCAATTAAATACTCCACTGCACCAAGTAAAGCTAGAGTTCAGGGATGTGATGCAACCAGCCAATATAAGGAAAAAGGGCAAATCATAAGAACATATATTTAGAGCTTAATGAGACCTTAGAGATTATTTAGTCCAGCTCTCTTACTTTTATATATGAGAATACTGAGACCCAGAAAAGGGAAGTGGTCTACTCAAAACCACACAGTTAGTATGTGGCAGAGCCGGAATTCAAATCACCAGATCTCTGGACTCCAATTCCAGCAGTCCATTAATTATCCCTCTGGGAAGGACTCTGGGTTCTGACAACAAATATAAGAAATGTTGTGGATGTAGAATCAAGAAGCCTTGTTGACTAATTGGCTATGTGAGGTGAAGGCAAGTGAGGAGATAAGAATGACTTCAAGACCACCAACCTTGGAGACTGAAAGATGGTGTCAGCTTAGAAAGAAATAGAGAACTTTGAGAGTCATGTGGGTTTGGGGTAGAAGAAGGCTCTGTTGTGAGCATGGTGAGTTTGAGAAACCTATGGGACATCTAATTTGAAATGTCCAATTGTTAGGCAACGATCTGGGACTGGTGCTCAGGAGATAGAAAAAGGCTGGATATACAGACCTATCTTTTGACTGCTTAGCATAGAGATGCTATTTAAACTCATAGAAGCTGATGAAGTCACCACAAAAGAAAACACAGAGAAAAGAAAGCCCAGAAGAGATTTGGGTAACTCTCATGGCTAGTGGACATTACTGACTTAGATAAAGAACCAGAAAAAAAAAAACTGTGAAAGGATGGTTAGGTAGGAGAAGTAAGAGCAAAAGCACAGAAAGGAGATGATATCTCAGACAAGAGGGGAGTCAATAGTGTAGATTGATGCAGAGAGATCCAAAAGAAGGAAGAGGATTAAGAAAAAGCCATCAGATACAGTAGTTAAGAAATCACCGGTATCATTGGAGAGAATCGTTTTGGTTCTTAAGCAAGCAAGTGCAGATTCCAAAGTTGACTAGAGAATGATGTTTAAAAATGTAATTAACTTACACAACAATTTGTCATATTTCACACTGGCTTAATTTTTGTAGCTGACATGTAAATCTACTTTGAGAAAACTGTAGCTTAAACTAATGCTATCTTTAGCATCTCAATTTCCCAGTTAGGTTTTTTTTTTCTTTCTTTTTTTTCCCCTACCCAAGTCACTCTGACATACTTCACTGCTTTAGAAATAGCCTAACACAAGTTGTGTAAGCTAATGATATGAAAATAAGGAGTAATGTATACTCAATTGTGCATAATAGGGTTGTAATTCCGGGGAGGGATGCTCCAGTGGCTTGCTAATGTTGCAGGAATTCAGCCTGAAGTTGAGAGAGCTTCAGTTTTTCATTTGTTCGACTGCATGACAGTTACACTACAGTGGGGCCTTTCCCTGGGCTGCAGCCCATAAAGAATGAACTCAGGATCATAGTGTTTAAAGTTAAAACAGACCTCATAGACCCTCTAGTCTAGGTATGGGGAACCTTCACCCTCCAGTCCTCAAGCGTGGCCCTGAATCCAAACTTCACAGAACAAAAATTCAGCTGCTCTAGTCCAACCTCATCGTTTCTCAGAGAGAGAAAGTTACTCACCCCAAGTCATTTGATGAGGAAGTAGCAAATGCAGAATTTGAACCCAAGTTGTTCAAATCTAGGGATATTCAGAGTAGAAAGAGTGGAAAGCAGGCAAAATCTGGCAACACAATGGATAGAGTGCTGGACATTGGGAATACCTGAGTTCAAATCCTACCTAGAACATTTAGTAGCTGTGAGACCCTGAGAAAGCTACTTTAACACTATCCCAGTTTCGTCATCTGTAAATGGAGAAAATTGTTCACAAGGTTGTGGAGAAGAGCAAAGGAGATAATAAAATGTAAATGCTTTGCAGACCTTATGGTGCTGTATAAATGTTAACTACTATTATTATCAATCAATTAGCATTAATTAAGCACTGAATATCTACCAGGCAATAGTCCAGGTTCTGCGGGATACAGAAATAAAAATGAAACAGTCTCTGTTCTCAAGGAACTTGCATCCTAACCTGGGAGACAACACATGAGAAAAGTGAGAAGTAAAGGATTTATTTAAAGAAATACAGCTTTTAAGAAGGAAAATTAGGATTTGAACCCAGGGCTTCTGAGTCTTTTAATTCCACGTCTTATCTTCTTCCTATTATCCCAAATGCCTTTTCATTTTTAAGGCTTCTTTCAGTTCTGTTTACCCTGTTGTTATTAGGCATTAATTATCATTAATGGCCATTTTAAAATATACATAGATTGCCAAACATCTTAGCAAAGGGGAAAAAATGCCCCAACCATGTGCTTTTGTTGTTGTTCAGTCATTTCAGTCATGTCTGACTCTTTGTTACTCCACTTGGGGTTTTCTTGGTGAAGTGTTTTGCCATTGTGGTGAGTGAGTGGTTTGCCATTTCCTTCTTCAGTTCACTTTACAAATGAGGAACTGAGGCAAACAAGATTAAGTGACTTGCCCAAGGTTGATCACATAGCTAATACATATCTGAGGCTAGATATGAACTCAGGAAAAGGAGCCTTCCTAACTCTAGGCCTGGTACTCTCTCCACCGTAGCATCTAGATGTCCATCATGTACTTTACCAAGTTCTTTCAAGTTCTTTCCACATGCCACCAATGAGTTGTTATCATCTCATATTCTTCTTTAACTTTAGTCCCATTTTATAGCATTTTCAGCTTCACCAATAAGGTTGGGAGGCTGTGTGGAACAGCAAACACACTGTATTTGGCATGAGCTCCACAACTTTCTATCTATATGACCTTGGGCAATTGACTTCTCTATGTTCTATTTTTCCTTCTCAATAAAAATAATGGAGTTTCACTAGATTATTTCTGAGATCCCTTGCAGGGATCTAATACCCTATGATCTTGGAAATTCTCCTCTATGCCCTGACCTTGACCCCTGGTTCTAAGAGAGATGTTTTCTTGCTAAAAACAAAACAACATGGTCACCTTGAAAGGCTCCAGTAGCCTGTTCTTGGAAATCCTCATACTTCAGAAGTCTGACGATATCTCCCACCTCTTGTCAGAGAAGTGCTGAGCTGGAATAGAAGAAGGACACATACATTTTCAGTCTTTGCAAATGTATTGATTTGCTTTGTTTGACTCTACTGATTAGTTACAAAGGTAGGCTTTTATGGGTGCTAGAGTAAGCTGACAGCAATGAAAGAGATGCCAAAAGAAAGAAAAGTTAATTAATAAAACATTTTTCTTAAAGCATGTAGAAAACAGCAGAAAGTTCAGAAGGCACAAAAGGACAATTTTGTTACTAACATTAAATTGAGTACACATTTTTATAAACATACCACACCACAGAAGCTCATGGTTTCATGTACAATCTGCCCTTTTTTGTTCTTTGTGTATTGGAATGTTTCTGTTTGTTGATGATTACTAAGATCAAAAACCTTTTAAACCCACTGTAATTTCTTCCCTTTCAGATATTTGCTGAAGCCGTTCTGAGACTAGCTTATGTGTCCAATATATAAGAATACTAGACACCTAGACAGAGTTCTGATTTTTGGAGAATAATAAGGATCTTCTTATTCTTCTTACTTAATAATAGCTTATATTTAATAATTGCACACATATTGGTGCCTTTTAAAGTTGATGAGAGCAATGTAGGATAGTAAATAGTTAGCTAGCCTAGAAGCCAGGAGGAACTGGGTTCAAGTGCCTCCCTTTGATAACATAATGTGTGATTCCCAGCCAGTCCTTAGCCTATCAATGTTCCAGGCCAGTAGCGTCAAGCTCTAAACCATACATACAGGACTCTGCAGACTGTATGATGACTAAGAAACCACATAGTAACATTATCTATGCTCTATTGTATTTTTATGTATTTTGTTAAATATTTCCCAACGATATTTTAATCTGTTTTATGCTACACTCTGGAATGTTACAGCCTGTATGACACCTTTGCACTAGGAAACTCTAAGACTATCTGCTGCAGAGAAGGTACTTACTTCAATTGGCAAAGGGAGATTCCTCATTTGGGAGCATCCTATTCTAAAGACATCTTGGGTCTAATCCCTATCCCTATCGCTTTGTGGTTGGTAAAGCGAATTACAAACATCTCTTGATTGTCACTACAACTCTAAGAGTTCAATATGATCTAAATATTTTCTTGCCTTTCCACACACATGACCCTTTATCTTCTATCTGTCTTTGCACAGGCTGTCTGCCATGCGTGAAACACACATCTTCCTCATTACCACCTCATTTAATCTTTTTGTTGTTGTTATTGTTATTGTTCAGTCATGTCCAGCTCTTTGTGACCCTATGGACCATAGCATGCCAGGCCCTTCTGTCCTCCACTATCTCCTGAAGTGTGTAAATATACTGGGATGGTTTGCCATTTCCTTCCCCAAGGGATCACCTTTTGAGAGAACTCTATACTATGACATGTCTATCTTGAGTATATGTAATCCTGCATGGTATAGCTCATAGTTTCATTAAGCTACACCCCTTTGCCATTACAAGGCAGTGATCCAGGAGGAATATTTAATCCCTAACTTCCTTTAAAATTCAGCTAAAGTGCCATCTCCTACAGGAGACCTTTTCTGGTTCCCCAAGCAGTAAGGGCTGCCCCCATGCTGAATTTATCCATTATTTATGTTGTATACATTTTGTAAACACTTAAATGCTTACATATCCTTTCCCCTAATAGAATGTCAACTGTTTGAGGCCAAGGACTCTTTTGGTCCTCATATAATCAATGCCTGGCACAGAATAGGTGCTTAATAAATATTTGATGGGTTATTTTCCTTATTTTACAGATGAGGAAACTGAAGTTCAGAGGTTAAGTGATGTACTACCCAGGGCCATATTATCTTTCTATTTCTAGGTGTGGAGAGAAGACAAGGCAGTACTCAGAGAAGATCCAAAAATGTTAATACTTCAGTTGGCCCATTCCTGAGGTAACTCAATATATATGTATATATATATATATATATATATATAGAGAGAGAGAGAGAGAGAGAGAGAGAGAGAGAGATACATGCACATTATATATACATATATACATACATACAAACATATATGTATATATATGTGTATATGTATGTGTGTGTGCATATATATGTATATACATGTATACTAAGATACCTCAACTCTGGCTTCCCAGCTGACAGTCTGTGTTGAGCAGCATTTGGTGACCTCTGGCTCTTCTCTTCCCCTCCCCCACCTTGCTCAGTTCCAATTGGATTGTCAGAGGGTCTGTCACACATGCTATCTTCTATTTCATTGTACACTCTTACAGAAATTGCTCTTCAAGCTGAATTATGCTGCAAGACTCCTTAAGATATCATAGATTTTTTTTCAGCCCAAACTGAAACCTAATAACAGTAATGAACAGATGGCTTTTATCTTGGTTTTTGCCAAGTTCAAACATCATGGCTAAAACCTTCATAATTACCTTCATCATTTTATCTATGATGGCTTATGCTGATGACTTCATGAGCTTTGTTGTAGAAGAGGTAATTTTCTTGAAGAACATTTTCAGCCATGCTGGCAAGGATTTTCAGCTCAAAAGACATATTGTTCTTTTCAGGGTTTGTGCCACCATTTCATCCAATTCTTCTTGACATTTTGTGGTTCATACTGTGAGCTATTAAAAAAGAGAACAGTTTGGTGTTTTCCCCCACTTTATCTCTCTGTCTCCTGGTCATCCTTGTAACTGAATCTATAAATAAACAAGTAAATCTGATTCTTCCTCTGATTGACTCCCTGAAATCCTTCTTAGTATATCAATAAACTACCCCTTAGCTAATCAGGTCTCTTTAACTGCATTAAGCTTATTTTAGAGTTCTTTTTTTTAAACAGGTCACAGGATGAAAGAAGTAAGAAATCTTAAAGGTCATATAGTCTAATCCCCTCATTTTTATAGAAAAGGACACTCAGACCCAGAGTTATTACTCATAAGTAATAACAGCTGGGATTAGAACACAAGTCTTCCAATGCTAAATCCAGTAATCTTTCTACAAATATTACTTAAAATGAATAATAAAAAAGGCTTTTCATATTGAGGTGGATACTAGTATCTATGCCTTGTAATATACATGAAAGAACTACGGTTTCATCAGCATGGGGAACTTCTCGTGTGGAAACTTCCTTCACCAAATAAAATGATGACCCCCCCAACTATGACTTAATAGATAAGTCCTAGGAAGTTGTCTAAGCCACATTTACCTTGAGCAACTTCTTTGGGGTTACAAAACCAGTGAATGTCAGAGGCAGGATTGAACAAGCATTAAGTGCCTACTTAATACAGTATAGACACTTAATGTAGTCCTACATCAGGCACCGCATTAAATGCTAAAGATAGAGAGACAAAAGTGAAAAGATCTCTCAAGGACCTTACATTCTAACAGGTCTTTCTCAGTCTAATCCTTGGGCACCCACTAAACTAGGCTGCCTCTGTGCCTAGTAACATAAGTTCTATTATATAACAAAGTCACTTAAAACAGCAAAAAACAAAAGGATAAATGTTTATTAGATTGGGCAACATTTTAGCATCACCACTATTTGGTGGGGAGTATAAGATTATCAATGGTTATAGCCACTAGATTTGAGTGTAAGATAGATGTATATTTCAAGGTGGTTGACAGTGGACCAGTATGAGTAGGGACCTAGGAAGACAGAGGTGGAGGAGGTTGCTGTCAGTCAATATTGGTTGCCAGAAACAGATGTTGAGAAAACCAGGAATGGATATTGAAAATGCCATGCTAAGGGAGAAATAAGTTACAGTTGAAAGTCAAAGCATAGATGAGGCTAGGAAAATAGGTATGAGGATGGAAGATAGGCAGAGGAAGGAGGTAGATAAAAATAATGATTGCCCCTGAGTGGCCTTCTTTTAATGATAAGCTGGCAGATTTTTGCTGTTGTTGAGTTGTTTCAGTCACTTCCAACTTTCCTGACCCCATTTGGGGTATTCTTGGCAAAGATACTGGAGTGGTTTGCCATTTCCTTCTCCAGCTCATTTTACAGATAAGGAAACTGAGGCAAACAGGGTTAAGTGACCTTCCCAGGATCTCATAGCTAGTAAGTGTCTGAGACTGTATTTGAGCTCAGGCCTTCCTAATTCCAGGCCTGGCTCTCTCTACACTGCACCACCTAGTTGCCCAAATAACTAAGTACACAAAAGATATATAGATAATAGATGAAGATAATCTGATAGGAGAGGCATTAACAACTAGGAATATGGAGAGACCAGAAAGGCCTTCCAAATAAGGTTGGTTTTGAGCTAAGTCTTGAAGAGAGTCTAGAAAACTAAGATGTGGAGTTAAGGGTGCAAAGAAATCTAGGCATAAAGGATGGTCAGTGAAAAGGCACAAATGATTTCTAAGTAACTTGCTGTTTGTGATCTCTATTCCAGAGATCATTGGTGGGGTGTGTTAGCAGGAAATTGGAGGGAAGGACTGGCATGGACAGGTTCTGCAAGCGAATAGGTACAAAATTGAAAATGTAGGTCAGGGCCAGATTAAGTGAGGCATTGATATCCATTCCTGCAACTCTCTATCGCCATCTGTTGAATTTTTACCTATTCTTTAAAGCAGGCCTGCACAACCTGCTACCCACCAAAGGATTTCCAGCAGCCCATGAAAAATGTAGAGGAAAAGGTAAATTCAAATGCACTCTCTTTCAGGAAGCCTTTCTTCACACACACCCCCCACTCTGTAAAGACACTTTTTTTTTTTAGACCTCACATGAATCATGCCAAATTAACTTGGTCTACACCTACCTTATACACCTGTGGTATATCTATTTTTTAGGGGTTGGACTATGAGTAGAACTGGTAGTCTGAGGATGCTTGCAACTCCCTGGATTATTGAGTGTGCTTGTGTGTTGATGGGGATTGATCAGCATTGATGTTGGTGATTGTGAGGGAAATGAGCCCCTCCTCCACCATTACTCCTTCTCTTAAGGATGGCTATGTGGCCTAGCTTAGAAGTAGCTAGCGGCATTGTTCCATAGGATGCTGCTATTCTAAAACCTTTGGTCTCAGCCTCCTTAGTGTTTCCATGGGGTAATTTTTATGGTTTAATTTGCTTAACACATGCTACCTCCAGTCTTCCCCTCAGGGTGCCATGCTGCTTCCTGTAGACTATCCTGTTTACCCTCCTTAAACTGCCAACTATATAACAGGCACTTAGTTCTTTGATTAATGTGTTTATTTGTTAATTAATTTTATCTTCCAATTCAGGGGTGAGAAATCTGTGACCTTGAGGCCACATGTGGCCCTCTAGGTCCCCAAGTGTGGCCCTTTGACTGAATGGGCCACATTTGAAGACCTAGGGGCCTCATGTAGCCTTGAGACCACAGGTTCCCCAGCCTTGTATCTAGACTGAGAGCTCCATGAGGTCAGACAGAAAATATGAACTAACTTTTGTGCTGCTCTGTTCCAAGGCAATGGATACAGTAGGGGCTTAAGAAATATTTGTCAAGTGGGATTGAACTGAAATAGATATAATTGTGACTTACTTTTGCAAGAAGGGAAATTCAGAGACCCAGTTAACAATAATTAGTTACTGAACTACCCTCACATTAGGACATCTTAATCCTCTTTGCTTTGTTTTTTTAGGCAATTGGTGTTAAGTGACTTGCCCAGGGTCACACAGCTAGTTAGTGACAAGTGTTTGGTCTGAGGGCGGATATGAACTCAGGTCCTCCTGACTTCAGGGCCGGTGCTCTACCCACTGTGCCACCTAGCTGCCCCAGATGAAGTTATTTTCCAAATACAACTTCCTGGTGCTGAAATATAAGAGAATCAGCAGGCTTTATATTGTTCCTTCCCATGAAAATGTCTTTTTTGTTGTTGTTGTTGTTGTTGTTTTGTTGGCTTCACTTCGTAGCAAATATTCCTTCATAGCCCCTCCTGTGTTGTCTGAGTTTATGACCATTCATTTAAAGGAGGGAGGAGGAGGGAAGGGCTACCATTCTAAATTTCCTGAATCCGTATCTGCTCAGAACTACATTGCATTTGGAGGTAATTGATGGCAGTTGTTTTTATAGACTCAGCAAAAGTTTATATGAGTCAAGCACTTTTATTAAGGTTAAAAGCATGTAGGCAGAATTAAACAGGCAGTGTGATGTCAAAAGATCTGAAGTGTCTATTGAATATAACTCCTGAGCTGTCATAGCCTGAGAGAGGTTAAAGCTGGATTGCCCATGGCTATTAGAAGGGCCAAAGGGAAGAGAGTTGGCATGTGTATATGTGTGTGCCTGCATGTGTGTGTGTGTGTGCGTGTGTGTGTATGTGTGTGTATAAAGGAGAAAAGTGTGGCTAGAGGTCCAAGGAAGATGAAAAATAGCCTCATTGAAGGAAGGGAAGTTAATGAGAACAAGAGCTGGAAACTGAGTCATGGTCAGTGCACCTCAGGAAAAAGTAGTATAATGGACAGTACACTGATATTAAAGAGCTTTGTGAGTCATTCTCATTCAAAATGAAAACCTGGAGACAAGCTTATTTAGGAACATAATTCAGACAAGTTGTACCAGACAAAATTTGATGGTCCAGTTCTCATCATTGCTTACTCCATTCTGGTATGTTCTGTGTAGAGGTACTAACCCTATATCATCTACATCTCCTCCCCCCACCCAGCAAACATTGATGACCAGGCAAAGGAAGGAGCTTCAGAGCAAGTCATCTGGCCCTGAGGGCTCTACTTCTACATATCCTATTCTTAGTCTCACTCTCAGGCCACTCCCTAAATGGACCACCATGTTTTGAAAAGGAAGACAATGTGATATGGGAAAAACAGAAATAGTACTGGTTGTAGAGTCAGAGAAGCTGGTCACTGAACTTCCCTCCATCTCAGTTTCTTCCTCTGTGACATGAATAGTGAGATGTGAGTTAGATTCCTCTTGAGGTTCCTTCTAGCTCTATATTTATGATCCTATGACATGTGTACTCTCTGATTTTATGGCAGCTGCAAAAAAAAAAGAACAAAAAAACACTGACCCAGCCTCTCAGATTTCATATTCTAGCCCCCTAAACTTTCCCCACCTACGTTCAATACTTTTAGTGTGTTTCCTTCCATTATCCAAAAAGCATACTTTCCAGGCTACCTTTCAGTTTCCTTGTTGGCACGTAGGTTAGAGTCCTTTCTACTTGTTGACATCCCTGAGTACCCCTCCCATAATAAAAATCAATGATTTCTGTTGTAATGGGCTCTGGCAATGGAACAACACATTCATCTGTCATCCTGCTCAGTTTTTCAGTGTTGAGCTTGAAATTGGAATCTGAGAAATTAATAGTTGAAAAGGGCATTAGCAGAAAGTCAGTCCCACCTAAACCTGACTATGGATTTCCTCTACAACATACCTGACGTGTCATCTAGCCTTTATTTTGAAATGCTGTGTGAGAGAGAACCCACTGCCTCCTGAGGCAGCCCTTTAAACTCGGAGACAGTTCTAAGTATTAAGAAGTTTTCCTTGCATAGCATAAATTCTGCTTTTCTGCAAATTTCACCCATTATTCCTACTTCATTTTTCTGAAGCCAAACTGAATAAATTCAATGCCTCTAATACATGACTCTCCTTCATATATTGGATGACTTCTCAGGGCCATGATAGTTTTCTTCACGTATCTGAAGGGCTGAAGAGGAAGAATATTTTTGTTCTCCTAAGAATTATATATTAGAGGTATAGAACTATCAGATTAGAGATCATCTTTTAAGGGCCAGAGGAAGAAGGGAAGTAGTAGAAGAAGAAGCAGTAGTTGGTGATTCCCTGCTCAACAATACTGAAGCAGCCCTTTGTTGACCTGATAACAAGGGAACTGTTTTTTTTTAAATGGGGAGTGTATTTAAGATGTAACTAAAGACCATAAAAGCACAGATTGTGTTGGTTTTTTTTTTGCATTGTTTCCCACTGAAAGCAAGGGGTGCAGAAAAGAAATTTAATTTGGAATTTGGAAAGTGAACAGTTGGCTGAGAAGGTGGTGTCTGAGAATGGGATTTGGATTTCTGCATCATAATGGGTTGACAGATTCCTGGCCAGAGATGAAGTACATCTAACAAGAGTGGTAAGAATGTATTTGTCAAATGTCTCACAAATCTAATGAAAATATTTTTAAACTCAACAGCCTAGGGGAGGGAGAAAACTATATCCATTGACCCATCCCTCCATTTATCCATCCATCTATTTATCTATCCCCTCAAGTTAAGCATTATAGAGAACACCCACAAAAAAGGAAGAAGAATCATAGCTCAGACACTTAGAAATTCACAATAGACAAAATCCAAGAAAGAACCCACTAGTAATACCCATTATGGTTCAATTATTCTTATACTAATGCCAAGAGTTTATGTAGCAAACAAGAACTAGAAATCTTAATCCTAGGGGAGCTCATCTTATCTCATAGGTATCACCGAGACTTGATGGGACTATGGCTCTGGGTAAGTATAAAATACTCAAAAGAAAGAGGATAATAAAAGGGGGTGTGTGGAATAACCTTGTTTTATATCAAGGAAACTCCTTTGAAGAAATCCAAGAGTTAGAAGGAAGCATGAGAGAGAGTATTTGGGTGAAGGTCAGTGGAAAGAAAATCAGAAGTGATTTTGCCTGGCACATAGATTCAGGATCCCAAAAGATTTTGAGATATTAACATTGGGATGACTCTAATAAGGTGAAATTAAAAAGATGTAAAAATAAAGACTTGTTCTTGGGCATAAAAATCAACTTTAGATATTTAAGATGCAGAAAGCATGGATAGATAGCAGTTGTTCTGATAAAGCTGGTGCTTTGAGTGCAAGCCCAATATCAATAAATCAACCAATAAACATTTATTAAGCACCCAGTATGTTCCAGGCACTGTAGTAAGCACTGGACAAGTCAGCATTATGATATTATAGACAAATAAGTTAATACAGTCTATGCCACATTAGGAAGAATACAGCTTTCAGGAAGAGGGATGTGGGAATCTCTGTCTCTCTGTCTCTCTCTATGCACACACATACACACACACATATATGCATATGTATATATAATATTTAATATATATGTGTGTGTGTAGACAGATATGACTTGAGAAATAAGATGGTGTGGTAGATATAATACAAGACACTCAACTGGAAGTCAGAAATACTGTAATTCAAATCCAGTCTTAGATACTTACTAGCTGTGTGAACTTAGGTGAGTCATTTAACCTCTCTGCCTTAGTTTCCCCATATATAGATTGAGAAGTGTGGACTGGATGTCTTCTAAGGTCTCTTCCATTTCTAAATCTATGATCCTAGGATTTTATTTAGAAACTACAAGTTCAAGTGCTTCACCTACACTTGTAATCCAAAATGAGTGAGTAGGGTAAAACGAAGTTCTACTAGATGTAAATATTAGGATGACCCATCTGATTGATTTTTTTTCTGATTTTTCAGGTTACATGGAAACATTTTATGTGATTATTTACTCTCCTTTCCCCACCATTGGACAGAACATAAGTTAATTAGCTAAGTGATTCCTTAATGTTATTGGAGCACTACCAATTCTTCCAGTCAATAAGAAGGCTTCTTGATTGGCTGAAAGTGAGCTGGAGAATGGAGAAGGAAACCAATGAACTGAATCCAGTGAACTTTTTGGACAAATTGGGGTTGGGGAGTTGGGCGAGTAAAGGTGCTATTCCCTTCTGGACCCATAAAGAAGTTACACAATATGGTGAGGGTACTCTTTTGGAATGGAAAAAATCCTAGGCAACAGTATGTTATACAGGAAAGAGAAGTGGGAATTCATTCAGAACACATGGACAAAACCTTCACTTCAGACACTCACTAGCTAGATGACCCTGGTTAAGTCACTTCTTTCAGAGGTTACATTTCTTTGTCTATAAAATGGGGATAATGATATTTACACTGCATCAGATGAAGGATGGTGGTTATTGCTGGTAGGAAGGCAGTCTGAATATCTTAAAGCAGGAAATAAATATGAGTCGTTGTTATAGCCACAGGCCATGCTATTTTACTTAAAAGATAGTTATAAAAGATTGAGTTCCATCCTGTCTAGGACTAGATAGATTTATTTTATATACACTTTCAATTGTGTGTTTCCGATATTATCTATTGTCATTTGTTCTTTCTGAATTTGTATATTCGCTTTCCCTTTTTACACACTTTAGAAAATATATTTTTTCAGTTCAGAAGATGAGGAGCTAGGGGATAAGAGGAAAGAAGGAAGAAGGTGCACTCATATATGGCAGCTGGAAAAGAAGGCAGAGGGCAGGGAATAACAATTTTGAAACATTGAATCTTTAAACACGGGAGCCAAGATGGCCCTGGACTGGAAAGGTCTGGAAAGCTCAGTGCCTTGAGTTGGGACTTATGAATCAATGGAGTTTAAAAAGTACTGAGAGGTAAAAGACCTGGGACCAAGGGAAAGGTCTTGTAGAACATTTCTAAGGAAAAGTTATTGCTCTTGTGGAAATGACAGAGTCAAATCCTTTACATTTGATTCCTCAGGATTCAAAGAAGACTAAGTTGCAATCATCATGAACATCAGTGATGGTACTGCACAATAATAAATGTACCTTTGGAACCTGTGGAGCTGCATATGGCTGTTTGCTCCTGCACTACAGGTCCCCAAAGTTCTGTGCCCTTTGAATGCTTTTGTTTAGTTTTTGTAGTTTTTCTGGCTTTTTTCCTCTTGGTTAAGATAAGACATGGATGGTATAGTGGAAAGAGCACTGGATTGAATTGGGTGATTTAAATTCAATTCCTGGCTCAGTTGTTTTCTATCTTGGTGAATTTTGAGAAGGCATTTCTCTCAGGAACACAGTTTTTTTCATATGAGAATGTAGTCCCATGCCCCAAAGGCTATTTGTATAAGACTCTCCTTATTGGTGAAAATGAATTCCCCAATGATCTGAATCTGTGTGCCAGGCAAAGTTTGTGAGATCTTGAGAAAAGAGAGATTCTGGTCTTCTGGCTTTTAGTGTTGAAAGAGAAGACACTGGTTCCAACCTCTCTTCAGGTCCTTAAGGGAAAAAAAAGATTCTAGGAAGAAGCTGACATGTGGAGGAGTTGGCAATCTTCGTCATCTCTCTATCTCCAGCTTGCTATACTAGTGGTTTTGCAGAATTTTCCCTTTGGTGACATCTGGGGCTCTTCCTCTTCTCTCTTTTGGTTGAGATAAGTTATCTCACTCCCAAAGGGAGGACTCATGCACTCTGTGTATTGTCTAGTATATAGTCTCATATGTCTATGTTCTCTGGTTTCTGTTTGCTGTATGTTTGGATAAATGGGCTTATTGTTATTTGCTGTGAATATTCATTGTGGAACTGGTATCTGTTGGGAATGGAGTCAAACCCTGGATGTATATCTTGGAGGCACTCCTCCATTAACATATTGTGATCAGGAGTGCATCTTCAACCTAAAAAAAATTTCCCTTGACCAATAATATTTAAGGGAGCAGATACGTATCATTGTACCCTGATACCTCCTCTCTTTGAGGAGAGCAGAGTAGCCACTTTTTGGACCCAACCTCCTGCTTCCCATTCTGGCAGGAATCAGTCTCCCTTGAAGAATGGCATGCTTGAAAAACAGTTGGGTGAGGAAACTGAAGAGATATCTATTCTTGCTTTAATATAAGCTACACAGATTCATGTGGAGTCACATAACCTTTTACACAGCAAAACAGCCCCATTACACACACACTCCTACATAAAATTAAAGGGTTAGAGTACGTACATTATTTCCAAGGTTCCTGCCAGCTCCAAATCCCTGACTTTGTGTAATGGAAGAACCTTGAAATGAACCAGTCTAACACAGATGTACGTTGGTGGGCAAGTCCCAAGCTACTTTGTTGTCAGGTTGCCTACCTCTAGCAATACTCTGTTTATTCTAATCAGATGTTCTGGAAATTTATATATCAAGTTGTATGTGTTGTTAAACTTTTATCTAAAGCAGAGGTGCTTAATTGTGCATGTGTATGTGTGTGTGTGCATGTGTGCGTACTGTGAGAGGTCATGGACCTCTCTGGCAGTCTGGTGAAGTCTATGAACCCCAAAATAATGACTTTAAATGCAAAAAAAATAAAATGATTACAAAAGAAAACAGTTGTATTGAAATACAATGATCAGAATATTGAAGAAAAAAACCAAGTTCATAGACCAAGGTTAAGAACACTTTTATTAAAGAAAAAACAAATAGATTCTAAATGTAGCTTGTTTTGGGGGAGGAAGTAACACATCAACATGTGTGTGTGTGTGTATATATATATATGTGTGTGTGTGTGCATATATATATATACACACATATATAGTTTATAAGAACTAATCTCATTTTATTGTAACTCTGTGTGTGTGTATGTGTGTGTATAAAAAGTAAAAAGAACCTATGACTGGACAAGGATCAGAAGTGTTTTTCAAATTGACCTGGGATTGAATTCAGACTGACTTTTATGACAAAAAATGACCAGAGGGATTTGAATGAGAAACCCATGGCATTAACTGATTTGCTTTCCTCCACTTTTAGAAAACCCTCTATAAGGGTTTTCTCAAAACTGTATGAAAATTCCCTTTAGTGGCACAATGGTACTATATAACAGATGTGTGACTATGATAGATTTGGACTGGAATCTGTCACCCCACTTTCCAGGACAGATGCCACCTCAGAAATGTTGGGAACAGCCTTTAATTAAACAATCCCCAGAAGTGATTACTTTACTTTTAGTGAATCAGTAAATATCAAAAAACTAGTTGGACCCATTCAGTGCAAGCATTTATCAAACGCCAACTATTTTCCCAGCATTTGGGTAAAGTCTATGGGGAATACTAAAGAAAAACGTATTGTTCTTTGAGGGGCTGTGATTTAGTCATTGTGGGCACTCCACCAATGGAGATGGTAATACTTCTCTGACTTAGTTGTTGGATTTAGATAGTTACTGTAGTCTGACAAATTTCATCATCCCATGGCCACCTTGCTGAAGAGCCTTTCTGAACCTAACCAGATTGGTCCTCAGGCAAAAGATAAGGCCTTAACTGGGTCTTTATCTGAAGACCTTCTAGCTGAATACATCCTGATAGAATTGGTACTCCAACAGAATAGTCATTAAGAAGACATACAACAATGAGGTATTGAAGAAGGAGTTGAATAGGAAAAACAAGCATAACCAATTAATATTTATTGTATCCATCCTAGTAGCCTACATTGTAGCCCTTTACAAAGCATTTTCTTCACAATAACCCTATGAAATGGGTTATGCAAAAATTATTGCCCTCATTTTGCAAGTGAGGAAATTGAAACTCAGAGAGGATTGGGTCCCACAGTGTCAGAGGCAAGAATCCAACAAATCTTCTAATTCCTAGTCCAATACTTCTTCTCTTTCACTACTCTACCCCCCCAATGCTGCCAGCCAATTTTGACCCAGAGGGAACTAAAAGGAAGCAAAAATACAAGTTGATATATTTCCTTTCTTCAATTTAGCAGAGGAGAGAAGCTAAATGCACCTGTATTTGAATCCTGGCACTGCCATCTACTACCTCTGTGAACAGGGCCAAGTCATTTTTACTTCTGATCTTTTAACCCTAAAATGAGGGAGGTGAATTTGATTTTCTCTAAGGCCCCTTGCAAACAAAAAGTCTATGATCTATGGGCTTCATAGGCAGGTTTCTACTTCAAGCAGGTGGGGACAAGGAAGAGGTCTTGGATAAAAGGTAAAGTGGTAGGAATGACCATGGGAATATAGAGGGTTTATTGAGTTGACATGCCTCCTTATTATGGGGATCTGAGCTGGAAGGGTATTTAGAGATCATCTATCTAGGCAAGCTCCTATTTTTTACTGATGAAGAAACTGGGGACCCAAAGTCACAAAGCTAATATGGCAGAGCCTGGGCTTGCACCTGGGTTTTCTGTATCCAAGTCCAGCATTCCTTTCATTCTATCATACTGATATTGTCAAGGGTTCTGTGTGGGTTGCTGGATGAGTGGTATTTGTGGAAGTCTGGGAAAGAGAGAAAAGGAAAGTGTGGGAAGACCAGCCTTGGTAATCACCACTAATTTTTCTGACTTGACTGGAGATACATAGCATCACATATACTTAATATAATTTGTGCACACCAATAATTCCTTTTGTTTTTATTATTGGTAGAAATTAGCGCCCAGATTGCCTTTCTTATCGCCTTTCTTTTGCTTTGTACACACTCTTTTAGAGCCATTATCAGATTATTCTATCAAGGTTGCTTTGAATCAGAACCAGAAAATTCTTTTATGTGAAACACTATTTAAAGATGTGATATTCAGGGCAAGCAGTTCATACCAACTCATTTTCTCACTGTCATCTTTCCACATCCTGAACAGGAAGAGCTCTGATAGCCCAGGGACCTCAGAGGGAGCAAATAAATGTAGGGAAGCAATTTGGCCACTGGGTGACACTGTTGCTCCACAGAGTGACCATCATTTCTCCGTCATCATCATCATCATCATCATCATCATCATCTCTCTCTCTCTCTCTCTCTCTCTCTCTGACTGGAATTGGTAAAGAAACAGAGGGGCTTGGAACTTTAAGGTGTTCCATGGAAGAGGATTCTGGGGGTGATTTAATTTTTCTTTTGAGGGGGTCTTTCCAATCAAGTACTGGCTTCCTGTCCATTGTCTTGGGGCTTCAGGAGATGAGTCCATATGTGCGTTTGCTTATATCCCTCAGATCAAGGGGCCATGGAGAAACAGTAACTTCATATGTCACACAGGGCTTCACTTATGCCCTCACTTAGAAGATTAGAAGTAAATTGAAGCACATGTCACTTCAAAGGGGGTGCAGAAGGACATCTGCATGATTTGAAGGATTAATGAGAAAGTTCTGCTGGTCCCTGATTTGAACTGTATGGGAAGGATGAGATTTGTAAGCTTGTAAGTTGAAAGTATTTGCAATGGAATTGTTGTTGTTGTTGTTGTTATTTTAATGGTCATGCTTCTTTCCCTTCCCCCCAACTTAATTTGTTTCTACTTTGATTTTTATGACATATTGTTAGTAAATGGAACTTTATTATCCTAATGGGAAGAATTTACAATCAGATCACACACACACACACACACACACACACACACACACGCACACACACACACACACACACACACACAGAGAAAGGCAATTTAGCTCCAAGTATCCAAGGCTGGTTTTCGGTGGAGGAAGCAAGCACAGCTCTCATGCCTGAGGCTAGTCTTATCGGCCATGACCATCTGTGCAGCTACAAACTACCTACGGCCAGCCATGATTCTGTGGGTACTAGGCTTGGGACTCACCCACCAACATCCATCCATCTTGGACTGATCTTTTGTTTCAAAGGCTCTTCTCTCCAACTCCCCCCACCATTACTGAGCCTCCCCTCCCCCCTCTCCTCACATCATCATATCAATCATTCCTCGCCTAATGGTGAGTGAGGCCCGATTCTCCTTTTTCATGCCCTGTCGGGAGGCCTGAAAGAAATAGAAGGCAATGGAGGCAGATGCCCTCATGAAAAATGTAACAAGGAAGAATAAGAGGTTTCTCCTCTCCCTGTGATTCCCCCTCTGGTTTCTCTCCCCACAGGCAATGTGATGCCCTGGACACTGGAGTCCTAGTGGAAAGGGTCCTTTTGATTTGGAAGAAAATTCAGCTTCTGGTTGTGTAATGCATGATGCTTGATGCACTTGGCTGTTATGAGAGGAGGCTAAAAATGCAGTTCAGGCTAAACTGATGAAGTATCGGTTAATGTGAAGCTGACAGCAGAGGGGTCACAGCTTCAATGAACTGCTGCAGTCTCAGCTGCAGGGCTCAGGAGAAGTCAAAAACAAAAACAAAAACAAAAACCGAGCAATAACAGTAAAAGTGAGCCATGAATTTTCCACAGCCTGGTCCAATTCCACTTGAATGCTACTGATTTATTTGGCCCTGCTAGGAAAAGGGTGTGGGAGGTAATGGGGAGAGATACATTTCATATTCTTTCCTTGTACCATGGCTCACCATCTTTCAGGGACCCCAAATGCACATCACTCTTCCTCACTCCTTGGGAAGGAGGCAAGATTTGTTGTTCTTAATTGGAACAGTCAGTTATACCTCCCAATGCAAATTTCCCTTTCTTTAATTGGCACTCTGAGTCACGTCTGCTCATTGCTACATTTCCTGTGACAGGAAGAGCACTAGAGGTAAATGGCATGTCTGCAGATGCCAGTTCATGTGCTGCTCAGGTGAAACTTTCTGGAGATAGAATTAACTCTGGGGAAAGTGTTGAGCATAGTCATGTGGAAATTTATGTGTTTATGCTTCTATAGCCTTGTACAGGAGGCTCTTGAGATTGTAGAATTCAGAGCAGGAAGGGAATATGGAAGAAGATTGGAGTAGAAGTAATAAAAAGACAGGGATCAGACCTCTAATTTCATTGGTAGAGGGAACTCCCAGATGAGGAAATTCCCTCTACCAATACGCATTGGCCCCTTCTTCTCTGCAATTTTAGTTTTGTGTATGGTTTGTCTTTCGTTATCAAAGAGGACCATGACATCAGGGAGATGATGACGTGATTTGCAATTGACTTTGATTTGAGTGAGGGAGAGGTGTGCAAAGTCACCAACCCTCACTTTCTCCTCCAGAGCCATCTGGGTCCAGCCAAATATTGATCAGGGCAGCTAGAGATGACCCAGGATGCAATGGGATACCCTGGCTCTTTTAAGCTAAGGTCTTTTCAAGTTCTCACTTTGAGTGAGGCAAAGCCCATTCAGTGAATAGGGCTCTTTAAGTAATGAGTCAAGAGATGGCCCTTTAAAAAAAAAATCAAACTGGGAGGGGAAGACCCTCAGGGCTGCTGGCCAAAAGAGAAGCAGTTATTATTTTAGAGAGTTACTGAGAGCACCAAAAGCTTAAATGACTTGTCCAAGGTCATACAGCCAGAATGCGTCAGAAGTAGGTCTTGAAGCCATGTTTTTCTGACTCTGAAGCTAGCTTGCTAACTAACCACTATATCATCCTGCCTCTCAAAATAACAGCAGAGGCAACAACAACAACGACAACAGTAACTGGCTATTACAGCTAAGTAGAGCTCTTTAAAATTTGCAAAGCATTTTATAGACATTGTTTCCTTTGATTCTTATTACAACCTTGCGAGATAGGGGCTATTACTTAACAGTCAGCTAAGTGGGACAGCGGATAGAGTGCCAGAGTTGGAATTAGGAAGTCCTGAGTTTGCAGGTGTCTTAACCTCTGCCTACCTCAATTTTCTCATTTGTAAAATGGGGAGAATAATAATGATACCTTATAAGGTCATTGTGAGAAGTAAATGAGATGATATATGTAAAGTGTTTTGCAAACTTTAAAGCACTATGTAAATGTTAGCTGTAATTATTACGGATGAAGAAACTGAGATTCAGAGAGGTTAAAAGACATGCCCAGGGTCTCCAAGATAATAAATGTAAGAATAGTATATTTGAAGTCAGAGCATCTGAGTCTGAATCCAGGATCTACAACCTATTACCTGTGTGACCCTGTCCAAGTCATTTATCTTAACCTGTTTCTTCCCTTAACAATAAAAGTGTGGTACTAAATGACCTCAAAAGGACTTTGCATTGTTAGAGGCTTATGGTACTAAAGCATTTTCCAAGCTTTAAAGTATTATAAGCATGTATATAAAGTGTTATATGAATATGATGTGGCTGAGGTCAACCCCCTAATTTTATAGATGAGAAAAATGAATCCAAGAGGAGAGAAGTGGCCTATCCCACATGCTGAAGATGGCAGAAGAACAGAATAAAATTTCTTTGGTTCAGGACTCAAGATTTCAGAATCTTGAAATTTGGCCTAAAGGTAGATGTGATCCTGCTAAAATAACCTGGATTCCATTTGTTTCCATCTGAGACCTCCATGAACACTGGAGGAATTCTGTGTGTTTGGAATTCAACCTTCCTCTGTGTGTCCCTATCTTAACTTTTGCTGTCTACTCCTTTCTGATGCCCATGTGCCAGACTGCTCATGCTGCATTTCTTTGTATCCCTATCACTTAGCACAGTTCTTAACAAATAGTAGGCACTTAATAAATGTTTGTTGACTTGACTTGAATAGAGGGGACTGCAAGGGAGGTAACCTGAGAGGTGAAGGTGAGATCATCTTATCCTTACAGTTGGAATTGTATAGGGAGGCATTAAGCTCTGGGAAGAGAGGAAAAAAAAAAAACAAAACAAGTTTTATTTTTTTAGGGCAAACAGCTCATGAGACTAAAATACATCTTTCCCTTTGTTTGGGATTAAAAGCAATAAGTATAACAACAACAACAACAACAACACAAGAGCTTCATTTGGAGACCAATGACCTGGGTTTTATCCCCAATTTTATCATTTACTAGCCCTGTAATATAAGGCATATCTGAAGCTTTTTGTCCTTTGTAAAGTGAAGGATTACAAAAAGATTTATTAAACACTAATAATCATTGATATTTATTTGGTACTTTGAGGTTTTCAAAGCAAATATATATGTATATGTAATATATGTATATTTGTGTATATGTGTTTGTATAATGTTGTCTCATTTGATTTTTAGAACAACCCTGGGATGTTGGCCCTATTATTCACATCTTACAGAGCCAGCAGAGATTAAATGGTTTACTCAACTAATAAGAATCTGGGGCAAGATTTGATCTCAGGTCTTTCTGAATCCAATTCTGGAATATTATTCACTTCGTCACCTACTGTCCTAAGCTATGGGGAAACAAAAAGAAAAGTGAAAATAGTTTTTGACCCTCAAGGAGCTTATATTCTAATGAAAAAGACAACACAAAAGGGAGAGTAGTAGCCAAAAATGTGTATTTTTGTTTGGAAGTTTACTGGGATAGTGAGTGGAGCCTTGGGGGAGTAGACTGACATGCTCTGTCCAGTAGCAATAGCGGTGGCAATATTGATTTGATTATGGTTCCAGACATCGAAAGCAGGGAGAAGATGGTGGGGCCTAGAGGGCACTCATGGTGTCAATTCAGCTGATGAAAAGATGATGGAACAGTGAAGTGAAACATGGTGCGAGTAGCTGGCCTGATATAATATAGACACACAGCAATCAGGACACTGAGGTTCCAAGGTGGTAGTTCTGGAGTTGCAAGGGTTAAGTCTTCTAGGGCATGGTCCATGAGGTAAAACGGCTGAACCTTGCAAGAAAATTTGGGAGGAGTAAAGAGAGTCAAGACTAGATCAGCTGATGATACAGTGGAGGCACTAGAAGATGCTCCTACTACTCTGAAGATGAAATAGGGATCACTTGCACTATTTCTCTTCTAGGGTTGTTATGACAGAGATTTGTAAACCATATTAAGAACAATGGAAATGTGAACTTTAATTTTTTTTTCCTTGGGAAAGGCTAGTTTCTTTTTATTTTTTTCTCAAATTTGATTTTCAGTTCTGAATTCTCTCCCTTCCTCCCCTTCCCTGCCCATTGAGAAGGCAAGAAATCCAATACCCATCATACATACGAAGTCTTGCAAAACATATTTCTATATTAGCCATGTTGTGAAAGAAAAAACAGCAAGAAAAAAGTGAAAGAAAATATGCTTAAATCTGCACTCAGACTGGGATAGGAGTGGAGATTTGTTGGGAGTAGTTCTCTCTTGGTGGTGGATAGAATTTTTCATCATGAGTCCTTTGGAATTGTTGCAGATCATTGTATTGATCAGAGTAGCTAAGTCTTTCACAGTTGATTGTCATTACAATATTGCTGTTATTATGTAGATCAGTGCTCTTGAAACTGTGGATCTCCACCAGGGTTGTAAAAAATTTGGCCACAGTAAAAGGTTTCTGAATGCACAATAACCAAAAATTAAATAAAAATCAAACATGTAATGAATCTGAGGTGTTTCTGGCAGAGCTTGTTCATATTGTGTCATGTAACTTCACTGCAGCTTTGGTTCTGAACACAAAGCATATGCACTTTGTACTTCCCATGCAATTAGGCCACACAACACCAATGAACATTGCTGAAACTTGAAAAGGGGTCTTGAGTGGGAAAAGTTTAAGAAGCCCTGATATAGATTGTTCTCCTGATTCTATTCACTTCATTTTGCATCAGCTAATATAAGTCTTCCCAATTTTTTTGGAAACCATCCCCTTTGTCATTTCTTACAGTATAGTAGTATTCCATCATAATCATATACCACAACTTGTTCAACCATTCTCCAACTGATGGGCATCATCTCAGTTTGGAGAAGATAATTTCAATAAATACCTGGAAAATTTCCAATGAGAGTAAATTCATGAACACCAATTATTTTGCCCAGAGAGTAAACACATTACCATTTTTGATGATGAAAGATCTATTTATATGTAGAAATGTTATATATCCTTTTCAGGATACTCTCACTTTGTGTGTCTCTAAGTGAGGCAGGCTAATAGAAAGATCCCTTGGACTGAGCATGAGAAGCTGTGGGTTTGAGGAAAGTCACTTTATTTCTGTGGGTTTGGTTTCCTCATTTATAAAATTAGGAGGTTAGACTAGATTATTGCTTAAGGTCTTCCAGCTGTAAAGTTTTGAATTGTGAGGTAAATCCACCGCCACTAAGTAGACATTTGACCTTGGACAAATCATTTAATCTGAGTTTACCTTCCTCTTCTTAGTGAAAGTGTGGTATAGTGGGTGTAGTGTTGGACTTGGAGTTCTGGAGACCTGGATTTGAATCTTCTCTTAGACATTTATTAGCTCTGTGACCCTGGGAAAATTGCTTATCTTCTCCAAGTCTCAGTTTCCTCAACTGTAAAGTGGGGCTGAAAAGGCTAACATCTACCATCTCACAGTGTCGTGAAGATGAAATGAGATAATGTATGGTAAGCACTCTACAAAACAGAAAAGGCTACATGAATGCCAGCTATTCATATTCTTAAATAAGTATCATAATATTTCCATGTTTTCCCAAAAACTTTCCATGAGGATCAGTTGAGATTACATATCTCCAACACTTTGTAATGGTGAAACATGCTATTTAAATAGAAGTTATTATCAAAAACAAAAGCTTTCCCCTTTTAATTTTATTTACAATTTACAGTAGCTATTGTTTTAAGCTGTCATGAACTGATAGCCCACATATATTCATTCAGAAAGTAGCCATTATATAGGTATCTATAAAGCATTATTCATCCTTAATTTCATACGGTATTAGACCTAGAACGGATCAAAGAGCACATAAATCTATGACTAACCTAATACCCAGAAAAGGGAATTGACTTGCCTGAGATCTCATGTAGAGAGTTAATGGTGCAGCTCCTGAGTCTACAGTCCAATTCTCTTTCTGATCAATTAATTACTTAACAAGTACAGTCAATCCTTGACTTTCCTGTGGTTAACATTCCTAGAAAATGATTGAAAAGTCAAAAACATAATTGTTGATACATTGAAACTATGGGAAAATAGGGGGTTAGATTCTCCACCCCCCCACCAAAAACTTGCAGTAAATATTGCTGAAAATACTATTTTCTGCATGTAAGTCATTATAACAAAACATTAGTTCTGATAATATGCATTTTTCCAAACACAATAACCATGACATAAGGCATAAAATGCAGTATACAAACTAAAATTGGTAACATGTAAAACATTTTTTCTCATTAGTAATTCCCTAGAATTCTGTGACCTTTTGTGATAACATCTCAATTAAAAAAATTGATTTCAAATGATATTCACTTTTCATGATACATGAAATCTAAAGTACTATAAACACTGTACAGCAAATAAAATTCTTAAAACCAAAACATTGTTTAAACTGCATTTTACTTTCCACTGTATCAGACGGCAGTGTGATGGCACAGTACTGTGTATTATAATGTCATAAACCTCTCTCCCTTGGCCACCCTCTGAAAACCAATGAGAGGTTGTTGAGACTTTAATCACTCAGCCCAGAAGGCCAGCACCCCAGCATGGTCAGTTCCATGTGCCCCAATCTCTAGCCCCTTTCTTGAGCTCCAGCAGTCCTGGGAGGAGAGCCACTGCTTACCAAGGGCTTCCCAGGGAGACAGCTCTCCCAGCCTAGCTAAGCACCCCAGGCCTTGCAGCTGTGTTCCTTCCCTCCTTCACTGGGGCACAGAAGAGTTTGGCTCCTGGCAGAGCTGGGAGGAGCAGAAGGAGATAGCCATGTTTGCCCTTTGCAACTTTCCCATTTGCTCAGAAGACTCAAATTGCCTCTAATACTTTGCCTCTAACAGTAGACTGTCTCTACTGCACATAGCCATGAAAGTAAAAATGAAGTTACTAATAAAGTCACATGCATTTGCTTGAAGTTGTGAAAGTTATACTAGTGATTGTTGAACATAGATTGTATTTGTAAAATACCTCCTATGTGCCAGGATTTTGTTTGGTGCTAGGGATACAAACATAAAAATGAAATATTCCTATCTCATGAGAAACTTACAATCTAACTGAGGGAGATGTGGGGTACATATATGGCTATATAAAAAATAAATGCAAAGTGATTTGTGCATGTGTATGTATGTGCAGGAAACACTAGAAGTTGGAGGTGGAGATTGGGAAAGGTGGTCAGGTTGATACTTAAACTGACCATGGAAGCAGGCTACAGATTCTAGGCTGATGGTGAGGAAGTGATGCATTCCAAACAAGGGGGAAAGCAAGGAGTAAAGGTATGGAGGCAGAAGACTGGGTCTGATACATGAAAAACAGCAAGAAGGTCAATTTTTCCATACCATAATGTGTAAGAGTGAGAAGGATTTTAAATGCCAAACTAAGCTATCTAACTGGTCAAAAAACAAAGTTAGGGAAATTCTCTAGTCTCAGAGCAATGTATGACCCAGGAATGTGTTAATCCAATTCCTTATCCCA
The DNA here is from genome assembly GCF_900497805.2 of Vombatus ursinus. Classification (NCBI taxonomy): domain Eukaryota; kingdom Metazoa; phylum Chordata; class Mammalia; order Diprotodontia; family Vombatidae; genus Vombatus; species Vombatus ursinus. The sequence goes on along the minus strand of NW_020954619.1, from coordinate 43,686,857 downwards.
TTATTATGTCTATTAGGAGACGGAGGCTGAGACAGGGAGACGACTTGCCCTATAGCAGGCAGAATTCAAGTTCTCATCAGTTCTGAGAAAATAATTCGCTGCTTATTACTGAAAAGGTGTGCTGCTCAGATTCTAGTAATTTAATTTATTAAAGTTTGCAAGTTCAGACAATGCCCACAGTCTTAATGAAGACATTTGGAGTAGTTCCTTCAAAGTTCAGAGTATAACAAATCTCCTGCTTCTTTCCTCTGACTAAAGGCAACTTTGGAGACATTCCTAGCAACTCTCTCCAGAAGCTGTCACATGGTGCAGTAGAGTAGGGGATGAGAATTACCCAGAATTTTCCTGAATGTGAAGTTACCCTGCCCTGAACAGGGGAAGGTCAGGTTAGGAAGGTTGAAATCCATTCTGTCTTCTGTCTCCCAAATTAACTTTTTTTCTTGGTTGCCAATTACTTACAAAGTGGACTGGGAACTCAAATTTACTTCCCTTAGGGTACAATCCCTTTTAAACACTGAGGCTCCTTTCCTTACTTTTAATCTGAACTCTTTCTAAGAAAGGGGAGTGCTATTAAAAGGCCCTAAAATAGCCATACACACATACATGTATGTATGTATATATGTGTATATCTACATATATACACACATACATATATACACATATACACAAACACCTGTTATATTGTGTCTGTCCTCGGTCAACAGAAGGTGTGTCCTTGTTCTTTTTTTTAATTCTCCCCAGAAAAATAAATTATGTCCATTGATAGATAACCAGGAAGACATGCAATGAACCTCATTTGTTCTATGGTGTACGACTCTTTGTAACCCCATTTGGGATTTTCTTGGTAAAGACACTGGAATGATTTGCCATTTTCTTCTACAGCTCATTTTACAGATGAGGAAACTGAGGTAAATGGGGTTAAGAGACTTGCCTAGGGTCATACAGCTAGTGTCTTAGTTCAGATTTGAACTCAGGAAGATGAGTCTTCCTGACTCCAAGCCCAGCACTCTATCTACTGAGCCACCAAACTGCCTGAACAAAGAACCTTAGGCTAACCCAATCTTTCAAGTCCTTAGAAAAGAACTTTAGAAATGAGTTAAAAACCCCATTTGTTAATCATTGCCTATATATGTTAGGCATTATAATAAACACTGGTGGTACAAATATATAAATGACTTAGCCTAAATTCTAATAAAGGGAGACACATTACACACATATACATATATACATACACACATATATACATACATACATATGTGTGTATAAACACAGATATATGCATATATAGTATACACATGCATGTTTATATGTTCATACATATATGTATATAAATGTTCATGTGCACATACATTTTGTGTGTTTCATACATATATCCGTAGCTGTATACCTTCCCATGCACATACAAGGTCTAATTCTAATGCCAGATATATGTGGTATCTAGATAAAGGTATTTTTGTTAAGGAAGTCATAGAGGTGAAGAGTGGAACCACAGTGCAGTCCATTGACACACCTTCTCCAGATCTGATGTTATTGATTTGATTACAGTTCACAGATTATTTGAGCAACATGTACAAAGGGGATGTGGGGTAGGCATGGATGTCCTTATGGCAGTATGGCAGGGAGATGGTAAGGATGGAGAAACTGGGGCTTGGAAACAGAGGAAATTGGCTTGGCCCAGTTTGCAGAATAACATCATATTAGAGCCCGAATTTGAGCCAGGCTATCCTTACTAGACCTGCCAGCATTTTTCTCCTCTCTAGGGCTAACCAGCTTTCACAAAAATGAAAACTTTTTCTTGTTGAAAGTACAAGAGGAGAGCTTCATGGCAAAGGGGAAAGAATGTTGAGGGTAGAGTCACAAAACCTCAATTTGTATCTGAACTCTACCCCTTACTAACTCTGTGACCTTGGACAAATCACTTAATCTCAGTCACAAGTTTCTCATTTGTAATATAAGGAGATTAAAGTAGGTGACATCCAAGATCCTTTCTAGCTCTAAATCTAGGGATAACAGAATCTTTACCCAAGAAATTCTGTAAAATGGGACTTTGATTTATCTAAGTGCTTTACCCCTCAGAGTAATTCATTTTAGTAGATATTTCTACTCACTCTAAATATTTTCACCCAGAAAAGTGTCTTTTTTAAAGGATTTCCTGATAAGAGGGTTTTCTCTAAGTTTACCTGATTTGATTAGCTATTTGAAAAATGATTTTCTTGAGTATACTACCTGTAGCTACCTCCAGGGAATTTCTGGGCCACAAAGATCAGTAAGATAGTGCTTTTCAAAGACTTTAAAAACATAGAAGGAAACAGACCCTCTGTTGGTCAAGGTAATTGGTTTGAAGATGTCTTTAGCAGAAGGGTTAGCCTAAATAGCTTAGGGACCCAGAAGTGATTGACAAAGCTTAATTGAGGCAGGCCTTTCTGAAGTGTGGACCTTCTTTGTGAAGGGGATGACTGGTCAATTTATGGAGCTGAATGTGTCATCATAATTGGTCTCTGTATGGATCCTGAAATTTAAAAAGTAAAGAATTAGTTGTCCGAGGGAGGAAAAAGAAACATTAGGGAGAAGTGTTCACAAACCAAGGTATGCTGAACTCTATAGAACACTAGCATGTTTTCAGGAAGAAAATCTAAGGTGAAAAGAATAGATGGCCAGATATGTTAAGCTGGGCTGATAAAAAAGATTTTTGTTATTGTTGCCAGAAACATGGCAGAAAGCTTTTTTATTATGAGAATTATAGACATAGCCCTTCCTCAACAGACAAGGAGCTCTTGTCTTTAAGACAGTGATTTTCTTTAAAAGAAGATAAATGGCTTAAAAATATAGTTTGCATGTGAATCAACTTTGAAAATACATTAGCCTGTATTAGTGAGTTGTATCTGAACATACCTGTTTCAGGGAAGAAATTGACAACATATGTTCAAGAGTGATAAGAGTTGTGTCTATTTTCTAGTGTTATATGTACATAAATTAAAGAAGAGTCAGGGTATTGACATGTAAATTAGCACCAAAGCAAACAGAGGTGCTTGGTGGGCTCATTTACATGTCAATACCCAGCATGCTTTTCCAGACCAGAGTCATTTGATTGCATTACTCTCGTCTGAGCCAGGAGAACAAATAAAAACAAATAAGGATACTTGTAGATGTGGTAAATTCCTTGCTTTTTTTTTTTCCAATCCAGAATTATGGAAAATTTCCTTCATTTTAAAGTCCTTTTCTCGTGTTTGAAGAGCATGGTAGGAGTGAATGTGGTTGTTTACTTATTTAGACTGGAATGCAAATTAATTAACCAAATAGCTTATGACTTATCTAGCAGACAGCCCTAAAATACTATTTGTTAAGTATCTAAGGAAAATGGCTAAACCATTTTGAATGGACTGGTTTGTTAAAAATCTGAATCTTCTACTGTTTTGGACAAATCAGTTCCTGCTCCTAGAGATTCTCCTTGTCCTTCAAGGTCTAGCTCCAATGAAACCTCGCTATGGAGCCTTCTTTGATCCAGGACCAGACAGTTGTGATCTCTCCCTTATTAGAACTCACTTTGTACTAAGTACTTAGCTCATTCTAATCTGATTTATAGTTATTTGTGCACATGCCTAAGCAGTCCTACTAAGCTCCTTGAGGGCAAGAAAAATTTTCTTTTTTATTCTCTTCCCATCTCTGTCATACCTGGCACAGATTATTATATACCAATAGTGGCTAAGTAAATGTTTGTGGAAGGAAGGAAGGAAGGAAGGAAGGAAGGAAGGAAGGAAGGAAGGAAAGAATTCATCCAGAGAAATTAGCATCCAGAATAAATTCCATTGGGTGGACTTTCCCTTTGAGGTTTATTTTCACTACTCTTATTGTTAGTAGAAAGAATAATTCATCTTTCAGCTGTGATGACTTTCAGTACTAACTCTTATTTGGTAGAAGGTGACAGGACTGAGTTTCCTCTTTTTATTCTGCAAGTATTCATCGACAAAATAAGAGATTCATTAGTGCATTTATGACGTCAATTATATTGATTTGCTTCATAGATGGAGCATCTTGTCAGCATTTATAAGAGAATATCAGTGTTTGAATCATGAAGACTTCTATGGGGATTGCTACAATTAAAAATGAAATATTGCAACATTCCCTGGTTACATTTGGAAACCTTTTAGTTTCAAAGTGCATGAGGGACTAACCCAAGTTTAAGAGCTTCATTAAAATAGAAAGCAAATTGAGAAAAGAGAAAGAATCCATTCAACACTATTTTCCCTTTACAGGTGAACATCCCTGAGCCTCTCTATAGCTATACTTTGAATTATGCAGGAGCTATCTCCATGAAAAAAATGCATGTAAATTGAATTCTGTAAACTGAAACTTTATTTAAATGCGATAAAGGAGATGATTATTTTGAAATACAATGCAGTTATTCCTTTTCCAACTAGGAGAATCATTTTATAATAGAAAAAATCTTCCCTTTAAATTTTTCTGTTTTATAAGTTTAGAATTTCATATGAAGCATTATCTTAAAAAGAGGCATATCTGCATTAGAACATGATAAGGGTTAGTATCAGTGAAGTTTTGAATCATAGATTTCACAAAGACTTTTTAGTTTTGTTTAGATTGTTCATTTTATAGATAAGGAAACTGAAATGATGGAAGTATGCCTATAGTTATTTCTTTATTTTTTAATTTAATGTTTTATTTTCCCCAGTTACACATAAAAACAATTTTTAACATTCATTTAAAAAAATTTTTTTTGAGTTCCAAATTCTTTCCCTCCTTCCTCTATCTTCCCCTCTCATTGAAAAGGAAAGCAATTTAATATAGGTTTACATATTCTGCCTACAGCTATACAGAAGACCTACAGGATTATTCTCTAAACCTGACCTTCCACCTTGTCCTTCCCCACCTTTGAACACTGTCCCAATGCCTAGAACGGACTTTCTCCTCGCCACTGCCTCCTTAGATTCCTAGTTTCCTTTCAAGGCTAAGCTCAAAAATCCCCTTATATACATGACATCTCCCAGCATCCCATTTTAGCCCTTTCCTCCCCACCCATATTGCTTTATATCCATTTTGTATCTTTTTAATTTACCCATGTCTGCATCCTTTATTGCTCCTCATCCATGTTTCCCAGTAGAATGTAAGCTCACTGACATCAGGGATTGACCAGTCCCTGGCACTCTGTAAGCTTTAAGATTCGAGTTTTGTTGCCTTTGTAATCACAGTACATAGGACAATACCTGCCTGACACATAGCAGGCATTGGAGCAGTGCTTTTTTATTTCTTCTTCTTCTTTTTTAATTAAGGAATGAATTACTGACAGCACTAGGGCTAGAACCCTAGTGTCTTGATTTCCAGTTCAAATTTTTTTCCTACTCCCCCAGAGATTTTCTATTGAAAAACAATATTCATGCTGGAGCTAAAAAATGCCGTGAACATTTATAACATGCTTGTCAACACATGGCTCTGCTAATGATCTCTACTCTAACCCTCACAGACTTTTGTAAAAGTATGTAGCATTGCAATCAGCATCATTTCATAGGTTCTGCTCAGTGATTCCCACTAGTTATTTCAATCTATTTATGGTTTTCACTAAGACCTTCTGACATCCATAGGCTTGACTAAGTTCACTCAATTTTCTGCATTCCCCACTTATGATTTTGTCGTTGTTGAGCCCTTTCATTTGTGTCTGACTCTCTGTGACCAGATTTGGGGTTTTCTTAGCAAAAGATACTGCTTCTCTAGCCCATTTTACAGAGGAGGGAACTGAGGTAAACGGTTAAGTGACTTGCCCATAATCACACAGGGAGTAAGTATGTGAGGCTGCATTTCAACTCAGGTTCTCTTAACTCCAGGGCCAGTGCTCTATCCACTGAAGATTTGCTCCCCAAAATGAGATCCCAACTCTGATTGTTGGTTATTGAGTCATTTCAGTCGTGTCTGACTCATTATGACTCCATTTGGGATGTTCCCTGGCAAAGATACTGGAGTGGTTTGCCATTTCCTTTTCTAGCTCATTTTACAGATAACTGAGGCAAATGGTTAAGTGACTTGCATAACGTCACACAGCTAGCAAGTATCTGAGGCCACTTTTGAACTCAGGTCCTCTTGACTCCCAGACTAGTGCTGTACCCACTGGACCATTTAGCTGCCCTCCACTTAAAATAGTTTAATTAAAATCATTAAGTATTTTATTAAGGGTTTCCCATGTATAAAGCACTATGTTAGTTTTTGGTGATTCAAAAGCCAAGATTGAGATAACCCCTGCCCTCAAGGGGCTTACATTTTTCTGACTAATTAATTCTTTTGACTCCCATTGAAAACTTTGTTATTTGTTAATTTCAGTAATAATAGCTGACATTTGCATAGCATTTTATGATCATAAAGTACTGTCTATGGGTGATTCTTCTAACAAGTCATTCAAATGTCATTATTTCTGTTTTACAGATGAGGAAAAGGATGTTCAAAAAAGCTAAGTGATTTTTCCCCATCAGAGGATTAGTGGATAGTGAGGGCACCAAAACTTTGACTTAGTTCTCCTGATTACAAGTACAGTGCTCTTCCCCCATAACACATTGCTAAGAATTCCTGGAACTTTTACTGTAATCAACCTTGAATAGGAGGTAAATAAAATATAGTTTGGAACAGTGAGTGGAAGGTGGATTCAGGAAGAATTAGGTACAAATCTTGTCTCTAACACATTCTGGCCATTTGACCAGGGACTAGTCATTTAGGTACTGAGTGTAGTACCTTAGACCTGGACTTAGAGTCAGAAAGGTCTGAGTTTGAAGTATTAAGATACCTACTAGCTTGACTATGGGTAAGTCACTCAAATGCTGCCTACTTCAGTTTATCATCTGTAAAATGGGGACAATAATAATAGTAAATTCTTCCCAGGGTTGTTGTGAGGATCAAACAATAACAATAATAATGACAGGAATATTAACACTGCAACTACTATGATAAAAACAATGACAATAACTACTATTACTACTGCTGCTGCTGCTGCTACTTCTACTAATACTACTATTACTACTATTACTACTACTACTGATGGGGTTGGGATCTGGGCCCCAGAAATGAAAAACCCTGGACTTTCCCAGGTGGCCAAATCTCTGGCTTTCACCTGAGGCTATAATCCCATCAACTGGCCTTTCATTGTGGCTACACTCAATCTCCCCTCTTACCTCCCTATGGCTCCCAGCCATTTCCCACCCTTAATCCTAGCTAGGCTCCATTCTCCTTGGCCACTAGGTCCAGGTCCCAGGAGTTCTGTTCACCCCAGCTTACTGGCCACTCCTAGGTCCCTCTACCAGGCTTTCTGTATATAAGGTCCATCTTGTCTCCATTAAGATGTTCAGAGTCTTATAAATCTAGCCACTGCTTAGATTCTTATAATCTAGCCACTGGTCAGATTCTTATAATCTAGCCAATAGCTTACTAATGTTCAGACTCCTTAAGATTCTTCCCAATGTGATGGATGTTCTGATAAACCTTGTCTTTGGCTGAAAGAAGGCTTGGGTCAAATTCTTTAGGGCAGGACCCGCATGTTGCAATATTGGGGTCCCAGCACCCCAGAACCCCTAAACCGCGTTACTACAACAGTTATAAAGTGCTTTCAGGTTTTCAAAGGTTTTCAAAGCACTTTATGTATGTCAGATCATTTTATCTGACATACATAAGACCCAGTCAAGTAGGTGCCATTATAATCCCCATTTTATAGATGAGGAAACAGAGGCTAGGAGAGGTAATACAGATAGGAAGTATCTGAGGTGAGATTCAAACTCAGGTATTCCTGAAATAGCACAATCTACTCTGCTTAGGGATGGGTTAGAGTAGATGGTCTCTAAAGCCTTTCTAAATCTGAGATCCAATGATTTTGATTCAGGGGATTAAAAGTCAATTTAATTATTAAATCCAAAGCTAGCTTTGCTCCAAAGGTGAACAGTTGACCTCCTTGACTGTTTTCAATGACCATTTCTCAGAAGAAGGGGGTAAACAAGTAACCCTGGGAATTATGTGAGTAAAGATGATATGGAGCAGCTAGGTGGGGCAGTGGATAGAGTCAGGAGGACCTGAGTTCAAATTTGGCCTCAGAGACTTATTAGCTGGGCTTTACCCTGTTTGCCTCAGTTTCCTCATCTATAAAATGAGCTGTAGAAGGAAATGACAAACTACTTCAGTATTTCTGCCAAGAATACCCCAAATGGGCTCACAGAGAGTTAGATACAAATACTTGACAAAGCAACAAAAACATATGACAGTTGTACAGTTTGTAAAGTACATCCTTTCAATCATCTTCTTCTAGTTGGGTTGTAATTTTCAATCCCCCAAATATAGTACTATAATACTAGAAACATAGCAGATGCTCAGTATATATATACACACATGTATAATGTATATGTGTATGTGTATGTGTATACATGCATATATACACATATGTATATACGTGTGTGTGTGTGTGTGTGTGTGTGTGTGTGTGTATGTAAAAGAGGAGGTTGGAACTCAAGGTAAAATCCCAATAACTGATCTTGGTCCTCAGGAAGAAAGAATGTGGTACAGTGGAAAAAGGACTGGATTTGGAGTTAGAGGGACAGGGTTTGATCGCTATTTCCACTACTTGCTACCAGAATAACTTTGGGTAAGACAATTACCCTCCTGGACCTCAGTTCTTCATATATAAAATGAAGGGGTTAGATTAGATGACATTTGAGGTCCCTTCCAGCTCTAAATCTATGATGCTATGATCCTATGTTCCCTCCCTTCCCAAGCAAAAACCAAAATGGGTAAAGGATTACTTGTCTGAGATAGGAGCTGGATTGTGAGTTTAGTAATACAGTGATAATACTTATTAGGGATATTATTATTATTATTATTATTAATCATCATCATCATTATTGTTTTGGACCTGTGATTTCATTGCTATAGGGAACTCTGGAAAAGAAAATCCCCTCTAATGCCGGTCCAGTTTTAAAATCCTATGATCTTAGAGACACAAATGCAAATCTACAAATAGTAGCCAAGGGTGAAATTGGCCAGAGACACTTTACAGAGCATGTAGAGGAACTGGGTTTTGGGTAACTTCCTTCTCTATGAAGCACTGGTGTGGCCACATCTGGAATGCTCTGTTCAGGGCATCTCAGCACCAGAAAAAGTTGTTGACAGATTGAAGCCTGGAGAAGAACAAATGAAAGGATTGCAGAGATTGATTTATGAGATAAGATTAAAGCTACTAAATGCATACAGCTTGCTTAGAGACCTCAAAGTGGGGGCATGATAATATCGTGGAAAAATTTTTTGAAAATGGATAGCATTAGGACAGAGACTAATTATGTTGCTTAGTGCAAAGGGGTATAATTATGAGAAGAGCCTGAATAGAAAGTTCAGAAGGACGAGTACTGCAGTTCAGGGCAGTGGAAAGGGCACTGACTTAGCTATCTGGAGGCCCAGGGTGGAATCCTAGTTTTCGTATTAACTAGCCAAGCCCCTTGGGGTAAGATATTTCTCCTCTTTGAACCCCAGTTTCAATGATAGCATGTGTATAACCTATACTCTGTGATTCCATCCCAATTGGACCTTCTATATTTTCTACTGTTTGTGCCACCCAAGTCAGGAGAACTGGGTTCAAATCCTGGTCCTGTTACTAACTTGATATTCAAACTTGGGCATGTTGCTTTTTTTCTTTGGGTTCATTTCCTCCATAAAATGGGAAAGTTTGCTCGATGACTTCTAGGGTCCTTTTTAGCTCTAACATTGTCTGCTACTTTCTGCCTTTGTGTCCTTGGGCAAGTGACATCTCTTCCTTGGATCTCAGTTTCTTCTTCAGTGAATATAATTCAGATAAATATAATATAAGCGAGAACATGAGAAGTATGTGAGATCCTAATAGTCTCTGGTTCTGTGATCTGGCATTTGAAGTTCTCTGTTTCACAGACCATTGTTCCATCCCAATGAGTCCTTATGATTGCCTTGAGGGAAAAGATCAGCTATTGTCTTCTCGTTTTCTTACTGTGCCCATAACCATTCTACATAGCATAGAAAGTGACCAGCAGCCTGGTGTGGTAGAAAGAGCACTGTATATCAGACAACCTGGATTTAAATACTGTTGTTGTTGCTGTTTTTCAGTCATTCAGCCACATCCAACTCTTCATTACCCTATACGGGGTTTTCTTGGCAACAAAACGGAATGATTTGCTATTTCCTTCTCTGGTGGATTAAGGCAAACAGAAGTTAAGTGAAATGCCCAGCTAGTGTGTATGGGGCCAGACTCCAGGTCTAGTGCTTTATTCACTGAGCTACCTTGCAGCCTCTGGGTTTAAATATAGCCACTGCTATTTGCAATGTGACTGTGCAAGTGACTCTTCTCCTCTGTGCCTTACTTTCCTGAGCTATAAAATGAGGGTGGTCAGACTCTAAGATTGCTTTCATTCTTAAATCCTACAATTGAACTCTATAACAAAGAGGCTACCTATTCCAAAATATAGAAAATTCCTGACTTAAAAATGAATTCTGTTCCATGTACAAATCAGTTTTATGGAAGTTGAAAGCAATTTTCTCATAGATACATGTTATACAAAGGATCATAAGAATTTCAGCGTCTGTAATCACCTCATTTTATAGCTCAGGGAGGTTGTGACTTTTACAGGGTTAATCAAACAAAAATAATAGTAAAATTGACTAATTAATATATGGCTCTCCAAATCTATATATTCATTAATAGAATACATTTATGTATGCATGTATAAGAGGATCATGAGATTGTACACATATATAGGTATATATACAGATGTACATATATAGATACATATGTTTATAAATATAAGTATATAAATTATATATATATAAGCATATAAATTCTATTCATAATATGTATATATAATTTTATTCATATATGTTTATATCATAGAGACCATAGAATCCAACCCTTTCTTATTATGGATGAGAAAACTGAAGCATACAGATGAAGTGGTTTGTCAAGTTCATATCAATAGTAAATACCAGAACTGGGATTTAAACCTAAGTTTTATGGCTATAAATCTAATAGTCTTTGAAGGTCTGTTGTTTGAGAGGGATAAGGAATCCCAGAAAAGTAATGGAGTAAAGGACTTAGAAGAATCCATAGGAATCATCCCACACATTCCTTTTATTTACAGGGAAGAAAACAGAGATCTAGATAGTGACAGTGACTAGTCCAAATTTACACATCTAGGAATTGTCAGAGTGGGAAGTGGAACTGAAGTTCTTGTGTTCTGAATCCATTGTCATTTTCATGGCAGCATGGCACCTCCCTATAGGAGACCCTCCAGATCTCTCTGTTGGTTTTGCCTCTATTGACATAATCTTGGGTGGGGTATGTTTTTTTTTTCCTCAATAAAGTATTAATTTTATTGATTTAAAAATCACACAGACACACACAGACACACACAGACACACACACACATAACCAAGGATATCAAATAAGTTTTTTAGCTTTGGAAGTTTAATTTTCACCAGATTTTTTTTTCTCTATTGCTAGAATCCCTTTCTCAGACATCCCCCTTTTATTAGTACATATTCCATAATGAAAAGAAAATGTCATATGTTCATGATAACCCCAGTCTGTCTGCATATTTTATTTTGGCCCCCTGGCCCTTTTGTTTAGATTGAAGGGGTTTCTAATAAGCAGTGTTTGACAGGAATGTTTGGAAAGATAAATCCGGCTTATTGCTTCTATTAAAGTGTTCTATGTGTTGTTACCTCTTCTTATATGTAAAACAGTTCAGGCGCTTTCCTTGAGTAAGACAAAATTTCCAGAGGAAGACTGATGAAGATGTCTTTGTTCAGTTGCCTCTGGCAGATCACAGAATCTCAGATATGAAAAAGGAGCTCAGAGACAGCTCCAGCCTGTTCCTGGATAGGAATCCTTGCCATGACAACCTGACAAGGGATTTTCCAGCCTCCATTTGAAAAGCTCTAATAATAGGGAACCCTCTACTTTCAGAGACAAGCCCATTCCACTTTTGGATAGTTCTGCTAGGAAGTTTTTCCTTACACAGGGTCCAAATCTGCCTCACTGTGACTTTTATCCACCATCCTAGTTCTTTTCCACAAGCTCAAAGAGTCAGTCAGTCAATAAGCATAATAAAACTCTTTACTTACTATTGCCAGGAACTAAGGGAAGAACCTGAGATACAAAGAAAGTCCAAAACAGCCCATACCCTCAAGACATTTACATTTTAACAGGGGACACAATATGCAAACAACTAGGTACATAGAAGATATATAGAGGACAAATGGGAGGTAATCTCAGAGCAAATAAAATCCATCTTCCTTATGACAGGCCTTATGATGGCTAGCATGTCCTAAGTATTTTCCCCCTTTCTTTTCCCAGCTAAACATCTACAGCCCCATTAATCATTCCTCATTTGGAATGATGTCTAGTCCTATCTTCATTCTAGTTACCTTCTAATCCTTTCACCATCTCGGTCACTATCAGGTCCTCTCTCCATTCTGATCACCCACCTTCAACTCCTCACTCCCTCCCATCCCCCAGACTGTTGATATTATTTTAAAAAATGGCACCTGTCCCTTAAGCCAACAACAAACATTTATTAAGTTGCTCTTTTATGCAAGGCACTGTGCTAGATGCCTTGAACTGAATGGGATACTCTCAATGAGGTCTCCTTGTGCAAAGGATAGCAAGAATAACATATTCCTTGTTCTGGTCCCTAAGCTTCTTTTCAAGATGTATACTCATCTAAAAGACAGCTTACAGTGAAAGCGGAGATAAACTGAGAGCTCTGTTTCTGTGAGTATGTATGGTGTGCTCTGCCTGATGCATCGTAATGCATGGTCTGCTGAACGTGTGCAGGGAAACAGCAGCACGGTGGATAGAAAGTTGGACTTTGAGTCAGGCAGCCTTGAGTTCAAATTCAACCTCAGATATTCAATAGATGTGTAACCCTGGGCAAGTTGCTTAATCCTGTTTGCCTCAGTTTCCTCATCTGTAAAATGGACTGGAGAAAGAAATGGCAAACTGTTCCAGTATCTATCTGACAAGAAAACCCCAAGTGGGGTAACAAAGAGTCAGACACAACTGAAACAACTGAATAACGACAACAACAAATGCCATTTGTCTGCTTACTGTATGCCAGAGAGGACTAATTGGGGAACCTGGAAGTGATTGTGCATGCAAAAGCTTCCAGTGACTCTACTCCTTCCTGTTTCCTCCATGGCTGAGGGAGAGATGAGCTTGTTCTGGAGTGTGAGTTGGAATAAGGATACTCGGAAGAAGAGGGCTTCATTAATGTTGAACAGCACATCTCTGTCTTCTTTAAAAGGAAAAAGGAAGGAAAACACCTAAGCAACAACACCTGGGTTCCAGGTCATTTTTGTCATCTCCAAAACAGGTTTGTAAGTCAGAATCCACAAAGACAATGCCATGGGTCGAAGGGGTGATGTTCCTGAAGTTCTAAATGCTGTATTACTCTTGCATCTGTACGGTTGCCAAAGATGATCCCATGCATGACACCTATTTCCTTTTTGAAAAAGAATTCAATATATCTCAAGCTTTCAAGTGAAGAATGCAAAAATGAGCCATATATCAAGGTGAAAGGTTTCTGTCGACTAAAGACACTTCCATTTTTATTGCAATACTGGGTCTTTTTTTTTTTTCCTGGTAAACTTCTTTTCTGTCACAAGCTGCTGCATGAATGTATTTATAGTTCAGTTGCATTTAACTATGTTAATTTGTACTGATATGTGACAGATTTATGTGATCATAGATTCCTCATGTCACTGCTGTATTATTTATATTTCTATAAATTAAGGCCATTATTATCAAAGATGGCTCCTGACAATAGAATACTGTGGTTGGAAATAACATTTAATATTTCCCAGGATCTGATGGATACTCTGAGGATCACATCATGATGCAAAGGAAGGATTCAATGTCTTTGCAGGAAAAAGTCTGCCTTGAATAATAATAATAATAATAAAAGAGTTGCTAATGAAATACTCAAATTCCAGGACTATTTGTAGCCCTTGGTTTTTAATCTTCTAAAATAATAGCATTGGCAATAAATAGATGAGAGATGTAATACATGACTGATGACATGGACAAACCTGGCTTAGAGCTGCTCCCACTGCATGCAATTAGCCTCTGAAACAGATTCGTATCATGCATTTTAAATCTTCCTTTTATCTCTGCAGTGGAGTGCGGATGGCCTCCAACAACTGATTTTCAGCAAGTGTTTTATGATAGATGCAATCCATCAGAAATTTTTTGTCTCTGGAATCAGGAAAGCATTCAGACTTAACAGGTGATTTTATTCATTCAATGAAAGCAGCAAGCTTTTAACAAATATCTACTGAGTAAGTGCAATGTGCAAATCCCCATGCTAGCCACTCATGCTTCCTTTACTTCCTATGTCTTCTTGACTACTGTATTGAAATCCCCAAGCTAAGCATTTTGGTGTCAATGGTCTATTTTTGGCTCTCATAATTAGATTTGGGGGTGGGGAAAGTAAAGGGTGGTACAGTGGAAAGAGAACTGGCTTTAGAAAAGGAATCCAGAAGACCTGGGTTCAAATTTGATCTCAATCACTTACCTGTGGAGCTTAATTTTAGTTTTCTCAACTTTAAATTGGGGGAAGAGGTATGGACTAGATGTCCTCTGAGGTTACTTCTAGCTCCAAATCTATCATCCTATGACCTGAGGACAGTCTTTATTTCATGTTTTGTGGTGTGATTTCTTTCATTTTTGGAGAGGACCTATGACATTACAGAGTGATGTCTTGACTTGTGTGTGAATTGGATTTAAGTGAGGCAGAGCTTTATAAAATTGTCAGCTTCACACTCTCTTCCAGAGTCATTAAAGAACAGTAGCAAGATAAAAGTCAAGAAGACTGATGATGGCCCAGGATGCCATGGATGACCTTGATTCCTGCTTTGGTTGTCTTCGTGGCTGTTGAAACAAATTGTTCTCATCTTCTCATTCTTCCAGGGGAAGTTTTCACATGATTGGGATAGACATTCCCCCTAACTCCTTAATGGGTAATAAGCACTGCTAATGCAAAGAAAAGCAAAAACATAACCTCTGTCCTCAAGAAGCTGAAAAGAGACATACAAACAACAATGTACATACAAGATATATACAATATAAATGGGAAGTAATCTCAGAAGAAATTCACTAGTAGAAGAGGAGACTTCCAGAAGCTGGGATTTTGATTGAGTCTTGAAGGAAGTCAAGAGGCAGAGGTGAAGAGAGAGACTATTCTAGACATGGTTAACAGCCTTTGGAAAGGCATGGAATTGGGAATTAGAGTATTGTATTGGAGGAAGAGCAGCAAGAACAGTTTGAGTGGATTGTAGAATATATGGAAAAGGGCAAAATGGAAGAAGACTGGAAAGATAGAAAGGGGTAGGAGGGGAAGGACTTTAAAAGCCAATCAGAGATTTTATATTTAAAATCCTAGAGGTAATAGGTAGTCATGAGAGTTTATTGAGTGGGGAAAGCAATGACATGGTCAGACCTATGCTTTAGGAAAATCACTTTGGCAGCTGAGTGAAGGACAAACCTCAATGGGGAGAGACTTGCAGAAGAGAGAACAACCAGAAGGCTATTACAATGGCCTTTGTGTGAAGTGTTAAGGACCACTACCAAGGTGGAGCCATGTGAATGAAGAAAAGGAAACTTAGGTAAGTGTGAAGGTAGAAATAACCAGACTTGGCAACAGATGGGATATGTGAATGATGACACTGAGGTTGAGAACCTTGGTGACTGGAAGGGTACCCATCAATAGAAATGGGTAGCTTGGGAAGAGGAGAAGGTTTGTGGGATAATGAATTCTATTTTGGACATGTTGAGTTTGAGATATCCAATAAGTAGTAGGTGATATGAGACTGGAGGTCAGGAGAGAGGTTAGGTAAGTTCTCCTGGAGTTTATCTTTTGTACAAAGTAAGGGGATTGTTTCATGTACCAGCACTGTGGGTAATTCTCCTCTCTCTAGAATCTTTAACCACTCTGTCAACTAGTGACTTCCCTTGCTGTTGTTCAGTCATTTCATTTGTTTCTGACTCTTCATCAATCCATTTGGGGTTTTATTGGCAAAGTTACAGGAGTGGTTTGTCATTTCTTTCTCCAGTTCATTTTGCAGATGAGGAACCTGAGGCAAATAGGCTTAAGTGACTTGCCTAGAGTCACACAACTAGTAAGTGTCTGAGGCTGAATTTGAACTAGTTCTTCTGACCCCACCAGTGCTCTATCCACCACACCACTTAGCTGCCTAATTACTTCCTTACTGGAATGATAAGATCAGAAGCCAGGCTAAAAGGGATTAAAAGGAGAGTGAGAGGAGAGAGAATAGAGATATAGTAGATCACCTTTTTGAGGAGTTTAGCAACAAAGGGTAAAAGATAGTGAAGATGGGAGGATCAAGTGAGGCTGTCCAAATGTCAGTTAAAAGTATTATATTTCGTGATGGAGGAAATTATTGTAATCACAGAATATTATGGACAGAACTCAGGCCATTAAGTATACTCCTATTAAAGCTTCTTTTATTTTTCCCAGTCTTTAAAGGGAAAGATAGTTTTTTTCACACGTTATAAAATTTCATCACCTATTGAACATTGGGTCATGGTGTGAGCACTTGGGAGATAAATGAGAGCTTAGGTAATAAAGGTTAGAACAAAATGTATGAAGATATCTTAGGGTTTTCATTTAAGTGTCAAGGATAAGGAGTATGATGAATCAGAAGTTAAAGGGTCACTCACCATTTTTTAATATGATTCAAAGCCTCTGAAGAAACATCATCATTCTGTGAATGATTCAGCACAAAGACTTACTCTTTAAGAGTTCTTGTGTCCTTGTAGCTATAGGAATGCTCATGCCTCAGTGAAAATACAGGGACATTTTGTTAGTGAAGACAAACTTGGAGGTTTTCACCTGTCTTAATTAAATAACTTCTTACAAAGAAAGGGAGAGAGAGAGAGAGAGAGAGAGAGAGAGAGAGAGAGAGAGAGAGAGATGAAAGACAGAGAGTGAGAGAGAGAGAAGAAGAAGAAGAAGAGGAGGAAGAGGAGGAAGGAAGGGAGGGAGGGAGGGAGGAAGGAAGGAAGGAAGGAAAGAAGGAAGGAAGAAAGGGTTTCAGACCCAAATAAGAACTCAAGTATTACCTGTTGTTATGGATCTTAACTGTTTAATAAATCAGTCAAGAAGCATTTATAGCATTTATTAAGTGTTTACTACATGTCATGTACTCTGCTAAGCACTAGGGACATGAAGAAAGGTAAAAATGGAGTTCTGCCTGCAAGGAATTCACATTCTAACGGGGAGACAAAATATAAACTATGATATTTACATAACATATATGTATATGACATCACTGTGTCTCTATTTCTTTCCTGTCTCTATCTCTGTCTCTATCATCTCCCTACAGTTATATATTTATACCTATCTATAGATATATCTCTCTTTATATCAAGAAAGAGACAGAGGAAGGGACAGAGATGGAGCTGGAGAATCTGAAGTCAAGAATACCTGAGTTCAAATCCAGCCTCAAACACTTAATACTTTGCTTACTAGGCAGATAATTTAACCTTGGTCTGTCTCAGTTTTCTCTTTTGTAAAATATGGATAACAGGGGTACAGGGCCATGTAAAGAGAGATTTGAGGGACAATTGAAACCACAATTTGGGCTTACCAGGAACTTAGAAATTTTGGGATATACCTGGGACCTCACAGACACAGAGGAGAGAAATCCAAACTGTGCTAGAGCTGGAGAGATCAAGTGATGATTTAAGTGGAGATCCAGATGTTAGATAGAAAGAAGCTGACCAATGTTCAGTTATTAAAACAATCAATTTTGTCTTTATATCTGGATATGCTATTTCCATGTATTTTTGAGGTCTGAGTCTTGAGAAGCTATTTTCTTAACCTTTTCTGGAGGGGATAAGGGATGAATTTGCAACTTGAACTCATAGATATCTTTTCCCTCTAATATTTTACTTTACAATTCTGTCCCTTCTGGCACCTTCTGCATAAGGACTTTCCTGGTCCTCCTCCCTTCCCTTCAGTGTCTAGTGCTTTCCCTATCAAAGTTACATTATATTTGTTTTGTATGTACCTATATATGTGCAGTTGTCTCCTCTGTTAGAATGTAAGCTCCTTGAGGACAGTGATGGTTTCACTTTCGTCATTGTATATTTAGTGCTCATTAAAGTGTCTGACAAATAGTAAAAAAAAAATGTGGATAATAATAACATCTACCTCTCAGGGATGTTGTGAGGATTAAAATGAAGTAATATTTGTAAAGGGTTTTATAAGCTTAAAGAGCTATATAAATTTGGCTAGTAATAATAATAATTGGAGGAGGAAGAGCTAGAGGAGGAAGAGGAGAAGGAGAAGGGGGGCACTAACAATTGGGGAAGGGGGGTCTGGAAGAGGGAACCAGGAAAGGCCTTCTGCAGAAATTGTGATTTAATCTGAGTCTTAAAGTCTTAGCCAAGAGGCAGAGGCAATGAGGGAGAACATTCTACAAATGGAGTGGATAGGGTAACCATTGAAAAGGTGTAGAATTGGCAGTTGGGTTGTTGTGTTTAGAGGAACAATAAGAACTATAGTGTCATAGGACAGTGACATTCATGGAAGGGAGTAAGGTTTAAGAATACTGGAAAGGTAGGGATGGAACAGTTCATGAAGGGTTTTATATGCTAAACAGAGGGTTTTTTATTTGATCCTGGAGGTAACAGGGAACTATTGAAGATTATCAAGAAAGAGACGGAGGTGGGTTGCCAGGAGGTGACATAATCAGACCCATGCTTTAGGAAAGCACTTTGCCTGATGAGTAGAAGACGGATAAAAGTGGAGAGAGATTTGGGGCAAGGAGACCAACCAGAAGGCTATTTCAACAGTTTAGGCAAATGGCTGTGTAAATTGAGAGAAGAGCGCATAGATGAAGGGTGAAGTGAAGTGCAATGATCCAACTTGGAAACAGATTGCATATGTGGAGTGAAGTGAAGATTTCTATTTCTCCACCTCTCTTTGTCACAATTTCATAAATATGCAAGCTTCCATTTGAATTGTGAACTCTTTGCACTTATTTAGGGTTCCACATGTATGTTCATTTCTCTTGTAATAAACCTAGCTGCAATGCAATGTCTCATGGACTTGTGATACTGTTTTTCATTAATAAGTCTGTATAAGTAAAAGTGTTGAAGATTACTCTGATGTTGATGTTGAGAGCCTGAGGGTACTAAAAGGATAGCATTAATAAAGAAGTTCGGAAGAGGAGAAGGTTTTTGAAGAAAGATAACAAGGTTTTTTGTTTGTTTTTGTTTTGTTTTAACATGTTGAATTTGAGATGCCTACGGGGAACAGCAAGGTGTTAGGAAGAGGAAAGTCTTCCTCAACACTTCACCTCTATCAAATTCTGTCATTCTCTGTCCTGGCCAAGCTCATACTTCCTTTCTCCAGAAAGTCATTCTTCATTCTTGCATCTCATATTAAGCTAGAATGAACTTTAGAGGCTATGGAGTCCAACCCCCTCATTTTACTGATAAGGAGCTGAGGTCCAGAGAGGACAAAGGGCACCTAGTAAATAGCACAGTCAGGTCTCTGTGTCTCTCTTGTTTGAAGTCCTGGAGTATAAATAATGTGCTCTGTACTAACTACTCATTCATTACATACTGTATTAAGTTATTTAATAATTTCATATGTTTAAAGCTTATCTCTCTAGCTATACATCATAAGTTCTGTATCCTGTAGTTATAGAAATAACAAATAAATAAATAAACAAGTGAATGAAAGAATGAGTAAATAATAGCTAAGAATTATATAGGAAATTACAACTTATTTGAATTTTGTAGTACCTGTAAAATGAGCACAATAATAGTTGCAGAAATGGCAGAATGGTATAATGTATATAGGGCCATCCCTGGAGTCAGGGAAACCTGAGCTCTGGTCCTACCTCTGACAAATACTATCTGTGTGACCATGCACTTGGGATACTTAATCTCTAAGAAGCCAAAGCAATTCTCGAAGACTGTAATAATTGATCATCAACAGTGGAGGGATTTTCCACATTGGAAGTTCCTTGTACAGATGCAATCAGAAGTCTGGATGCTCCTCCCCTCAGAAAAAAACAAAAACAAAAACAAAAACAAAAACCGACAAGCAAACAAAACAAAATAAAACAAACAAACAAACAAACAAAAAACAAAGAAACCTTGTCCTTGTCTATTCCAGAGGGTTTCTGCGAGAATTAAATTAGATGAGTATATAAAGTGATATTGGCATATCACTTTAATATTTTCAAAGGGCACTACTATTTTGTCTCATTTGATCCTTCTAATAATGATGATAATAATGATAATAATAATAACTTGCGTATGTGTAATACTTTAAGGCATACTAAGTATTTTACAAATATTATGTTATTTGATCCTCACAACAGCTCTGAGAGGTAGGTGCTATTATTATCTACAGCTTATAGATGAGAAAACTGAGACAGATAGAGGTTAAGTAACTTCCCCAGGGTCACACACTGAATAAATGTCTGAAGCTAGATTTGAACTCAGATCTTCCTGACTCTAAATGTAGTAATCAATTTCATGGCTTAGATGCCTAATAAATTACCAATTTTACTGATGAAGACATTCAGATTCAGAGAAATAAAATGATTTTCCTCATGGTTAGAGATCTAATAAAAGTGTTTAGCTGGGATTCAAGCCTGAGATTCTTGGCTAGAAATCCAGAGTGCTTTCTAATATCCTATGATGTTTCCTCATTTAGATTTGTTCTCTTTCAAACCTACATCTCTATTATCCTTCTAGACTGTTCTGGCTTCATTTGCATTAATTAAAATGATGTGTTTATATTAAGAAGGAGAGAGAATCTCACAGACTTCTGAGGTGAACTCATGCTTGGCCAAAGGTACATTCTCCTTCATCTTCATCAAAAAGTCATCCAGTCTCTTCCTTAAGTCCTCCAGTAAAGGAGAAATCATTATTTCTCAATTCAGCCCAATTCCATTTTTAAATAACATTAAGTGTTAAGCTAGTTTCCCACCTCACATCAAGCTGAATTCTGCACTTATGACTTTCACCCAAGACTTCTGCCTTCTCTGACCAGGCAGATGAAGTTTCCATCCTATTTCATGTGACAGCCCTTTAGATCCTAGGACATAGATACCGTGACCCACCCTATCTTCTCTTATCTCAGCTAAAGATTTCCAGTTACTTCAATTGCTCCTTATTATATAAAGCTGTTCAACACTTTGATTGCTGTCCTCTGGACAAACCCCAACAACGTCCTTCCTGAAGGATAGTGCCTAGAAGTGAACACAGTACTCCAGACGGTATCTGACCAGAGGAGAAAGTACAGTGGGACTGTCACCTCCTTATTCCTAGATTAGGAATAGGATTCCTAGATTAGGAATTAGAAATAGGAAATGAGGTTCAATAGTGGATAGAGCACTGGGCCTGGACTCAGTAAGACCTGAATTCAAATCTGGCCTCAGATATTTACTATCTGTGTAACCCTCAGCAAGTCACTCTATCCCTGTTTGCCTCAGATTCCTTGTCTGTAAAATGGGGATACTAATAGTACCTACCTCCCAGGGTTGATGAGATAATAATTATAAAGCATTTAGTACAGTGTCTGATAGAAAGTGCTAGTTATTGTAATTCTCCTTCTTCTCCTTCCTCTCTTTCTCCTCCTCCATTTTCTCCATCTCCTCCTTCTCCTCCTCCTCCTTCTTCTTTCATGACTCAGTGCAGATTGAGAATACACTGTTTTGTTTTTTTTTTTTTTTGGAGGGGCCACTGTATTACACTTCAGATGAGGATTTTTGAGATCTTATTAGGGAATGGTCTGGCACTGGCATCTTGGTCGTTTAGGTTCAATGTTGGAGCTCTTAGGTCATTGAACCACTAAAAAAGAGAGTTTACTTAGCTCTAACAAATCAAGGATATTCCACCAGGATACAGTGACACAGTTTCATAGACATGACCCTCCTTTGTCTCCATATGGAAACAAATCTGTTCAGGAGGTCAAGCTGTGGTGACTCAAGTGGTCTTCGAACTTCCACCATGTTGGAAGGATACTGACTCCACGTGGGTGGGGCCATTTACGCACCTTGGTGATTCAGAAGCCACGCCAACCCAGTCAGTGTCCACTATGAAGGTGCACCAAAGGAAACAGAGCGAGAACCTTGCTCCAGACCCCTGGGCTGATCAAGTTCCAGCTTTGTCACCTTTTAGGGAAAATATAGCTAATCCATTAAGCAGAAGAGGGGTAGGGAGGATTCTGGTAGGTTTTGCTCCTCTCATAGGTCTTTTCCAGTCCTAGAATAAACCAATACAAATAACTTTGAGGGGACTGGAGAAAGTGAGATCCATCTTCCATCTAGGGCCTGAGTATCTCCAGGTTGGTTAGTGTTTCAGTTAGGTCATATCATTGAATAAATGTCAATTTTCTCATGTTCTTTTACATATATATATTTCTGTTTCCCCTTCCCCTTTGATATTAAAATAAAATGTTGCTTTCCTTTATGAAAAGAATATTCTATTCATTTAATTTGCTTTCAATTTCAAAGAAAACTGGCATTGTTCACTTCATTAAAGAGAGCTGAGGAAAAGGTCTGGCCTATAAACACCTTTTAACGGGTTTCTTGTCTATTATCTTATTGACTCAACACTCAGATCTCTTTGCCAGAAATGCCCAATTGTCCCTTTGTCTAAGTACCGTTTATATTGATCTTAATCTAATTAGCCCCTTCAAAGGATGGTATGTGTCATAATTCATGTCTTGATCTAATTAGCTGCTGTAGCTCAGACAGCATGGATTTGAAATAATAATTGCTACTATGCAAACTTCTCCTTTTGTGTGTGTGTCAGAAGTTGTATGCTTGATATAGGCATGTCCAAACATCTGAGATAGTTGACAATGTCAAAGATTCAGGCTAAAATGGCTTAGAGTTTGACTGGGAGTGTTGATGAACTGGCTTATCCATGTGACACTTAGCATATTTATCCCACACTCCCACCCCCTGAATTTTTTCTTACCACTTTGGATGAGAAAATCATTTTCTTTCTCTGGTATCCTGCTTTCTGTCAGAAGTGAGTGGTAAACAGGACAATTCCAGGGACTTTTGTGACCACACACCAGCCCAGGGACTTAGTTTTTTTGTTACCATGGACTTTGTATTCTAAGAATTAACAATGAGCACCAGAAAAAAGACTTAGGTAGGAAATCAGGATATCTAGATTAACTTCTACTTAACTATTTACTAACTGTATGACTTTGGATAAATCCATTCCTTTCTCTAAACCTCAGTTTCCTTCTTTGTAAAAATGACAAGGCGTAATTGGATGATCTTTCAGGTTACTACTTTCTAGGGTCAAAACTCTGAATTGAAATAAGGAGACCTAATCATTTTTTGCTTTCTTACTAGTTGTGTGCTCATGAGCAAGTCAGTGTTACAGACTCCTGAAGAACATCTAGTTCAACCTTTTCATTTTATAGATAAATAAATTAAGGCCTAGTAAGGTCTGAAGTTCACACAGATAAGAAACACTAGGGAATCTAGGTCCCTGGCTCTTCTGCCTCTGAATCTTCCATTCCCCTCTCTCCCTCTCCTCTTCCCATCAGACTCACATTGCCTTTTCATCTCAGTTTTTCCATCTGTAAAATGGGAAAATAATACTCCCTACCTACCTTACAGGGATGTTGTAAGTAAAACACTTTGAAAGCACTACAGAATTGAAAGCACCATAATTTGAAAGCCCTAGAAAAATGAGTCCTTAATAGCAGCAATAAGAATAATGTCATCTCACAAAATAAGTTGACTTTGTCACACCTTTCTGCTATAGCCCTTGCTATGGAACATTGGAGTAAATAATTTCTGATCCTTTGTAATTCTGATGAATCCTTTGAAAGTCTGCTGCTCCAAAGAATTTCTCCTTAGCTCTGGTTGTCTTTGTTCTGGCTCCTAAAACAGCAGATCTGCATTTCATTTCAATTCAAAGTTTCACTTTGATTTAATGATTTTATTTTTTCATGAAATTAAGCCTTTCATCCTCAAGTACATTTGTATGATTAGAGAAGATTGAGGGCATTCACCATGAACTCTCTTGGCCCCTCTGATCTTTTCCTCAAATTCTGAGAACTATCACCAAATTTCTCTTCTTTTTTTGTTCTCAGTAAAATAGGTTTACCTACTTTCTATCCTTAAGATCTGTGTCTTGATCCAATTCCCTTTGCTTCCCCCCGGCCTTGCTCTAGCCATCATTTCCTCTGTCTTGTGAATGGGCAATCTTTCCCTCTCCATTGACTCCTCATACAGTTAATCAGCAAACATTTATCCATTGTTTCCTATGTGCTGGGCTCTGTGATATGTACTAGGGGATTCATAGAGAGGCAAACACAATCCTGCCCTCAAGGAGCTTACATTCCAAGCAGGAAAATAAGATGCAAATAAATAGATAAATACAAGATTCTACCTTGGTAAAGGGGGAATGTTTACCCTTACAAACCTTGTCATACTTCTTTCACAATCCTAAAAATAGCTCATTACTACTCTGGAAGAGGGCACATTGTTCATTTAGTCCAACCCTCTTATTTTAGAGATGTGGAAAGTGAGACCTGGAGAAGGTTACTACATAGGTAGTAAATGGCAGGGCTGTTCAAATTCAGGTCCTGTGACTCCAAGTTCAGAACTTTTGGGCCTTTTAACCCTTTTAGGTTTCATCTCAACTCTCTCCTAACCTTTATCACTAAAGTCACAAAATCATCCAGATCCAACATGTCCAGTGCCTCATTACAAAATGTAAGCTCCTTGAGAGCAGAAATTGTTTCATTTAAAAAAAAATTGGTCTTTTTTATGGCTATAACCGTGTTTATTATTGTTTCCCTCTAGACCTGTTGTTTTGACTTTACTGTTTCTGTTTATAGCTTGACCTAATTTCCCATGTTCAAAGTGTTAGACTTATCTTTAATCCCTCCCTCTGAAACATGTATCATATTTAATTAATTATCAAGTCTTTGTCTTTTCAACTTCTTCAATATAATTTAAATTCATTTCCTTCCCTCTTGTTCTTCTGTCACACTACTGGTAGAAGCCCTTATCTCCTCTCACCTGCACTGTTGGGACAGCTTCTTAATAGGGCTCCCCATCTCCATTTTATGGCATCTCTCCTTTATCCATCCTTCCTGCTGTCACCAGAATAATCATTCTTATTCATAAAGCTTTGTCACTTCTCTGCT
The DNA here is from genome assembly GCF_900497805.2 of Vombatus ursinus. Taxonomy (NCBI): domain Eukaryota; kingdom Metazoa; phylum Chordata; class Mammalia; order Diprotodontia; family Vombatidae; genus Vombatus; species Vombatus ursinus. The sequence continues at coordinate 43,661,634 of NW_020954619.1, read as the reverse complement.
CAAAAACCTTTATTTGTAGCTCCTTATTGCCTACTGAGTAAATTCAGACTTTCTGTCTCTCTCTTTGTCTCTGTCTTTCTCTGTCTTTCTGTCTTTTTTGTCTCTCTGTCTCTGTTTTTCTGTCTTTGTATCAGTATCTCATGGTGTAAAGCCTTCACAGTTTGGCAGCAGCCTTCTCTCATATTATTTCACTCTAAACAACCCTAGGTTAAAGCCAAACATTAATATCCTTTGCCCTTGTGGAATTTTTCTCTGCTCTCTCACCTCTAGACTTTTGCTCACACTAGTAATTGTGCTTGGAATGTCTTTCTGTTCTGTATTTTTCCCATTTTTTAATGTCCAACTCAAATCGCATTTCTTTTTTTTATTAATTAATTCATTTTTAGTTTTCAACATTCACTTCCATTAGTTTTTGAGTTCCAATTTTTCTCCCCATCCCTCTCCTCTGCAGCCCAAGATGGCATACATTCTGAATACCCCTTCCCCCAATCTGTCTTCCTTTCTATCACCCCCTCCCCCTTCTGTTATCTCCTTCCCCTTCTATTTTCCCGTAGGACAGGATTGATTTCTATATCCCATTGCTTGTATATCTTATTTCCCAGTTGCATGTAAAAACAATCAAATTGCATTTCTTTCAGGAGGAGATTAAGGCAACTAGGTGGTATAGTGGATAGAATGCTGGGACTGGAGCTAGGAAGACCTGAGTTCAAATGTGACTCAGACACTTACTACCTGTGTGGCCCCAGGCAAGTTACTTAACCTCTGTTTGCCTCAGTTTCCTAATTTATAAAATGAGGATAATAATAACACTTATTCCCGAAGGTTGTTGAGGGGATCAAATGAGATGATATTTGTAAAGTACTTTATGTACTTTAAAGCACTATATAAAAGCTATTTTTTAAAAACCTTCTTCTTGTTCAATAACAACTTCCCCCCTCTCATTTTAGACTCTATATCTAAATTTATTCTGCACCTCTCTTGCACATCATGGAATATTTTGAATTATAACTGCCTATATTTTTCTCTTCTCTTCCTGTTATGCTGAATCTTTCATGAGGGAAAGGTCCATGTATTATTTAAATCTTATTTCTCACCTAGTATCTACCCAGTAAGAACAAAAAATGTTTGTTGAATGAGTAAATGAAAGCTTAAATGACTAGTAGCCTATCCACATTAGTCATCCTTGGAGTATTTACAGTTTATAAAAGTACTGAGAAGATGCCAGGCTTAGGTGTAATCCCCAGGTATCAACTTTCAGTGATGATGGAGGTAGGTTACAGGAATAGAGCAAAACAGTGGTTCTCACCAAGTGGAGATCTAATACTCAGTCAGTTGTTTTTTAACATATTCCATAGCTATTCCTTTCCAATTAGTACAATATTGAGGCAATGATAGAGGTATAGGAAGAAGGAAAAGATAACCAAATAAGTGGGGAAAAAAATCTCAGATCTTATTAATATTGAGAAATGGTGACTGAGAGAATATCAATTACTATTGACCTATCTATGCTACTCTCCTAGCTATGTTAAATTTTTTTTAATAGCATTTTTCCTAATGACATGTAAAGACAACTTTTAGCATTCATTTTTATGAGATTTTGAGTTCCAATATGGCAGATCTTTATGAGAGTCATCCATGTGCAAATCAACGACATTATTAAAGAATAAGTCAGTGTTCACAAATGATATTCAACAATAGACTACATTTTTCCCATAGCAAAATTAACAAAAACATGGAGAGAATATAATATCCAATTGTAGTTATTGTTTCTTGACTATGGAAGACTATTTGATTCAGTAGAACTAAATGCCACTTTGCAATCTCTTTTACAGCTAGCTGTCTCCCATCCATAAATCAACATCATTTGATATTGCTAGAAGCTACATCAACAAAAACTTGTTCAATGACCTTCTAATAATAAATATCAGGTGAGCCATAAAACAGGGAACTGTAACTTTGCCAAAGGTATTCACCACTGAGATAGAAGAGATGTAATGCACAATCTAGGTTGAGGAGGGATTGCTCGTGGATGACAGGTTCCTCCAGATACTCCTGTTGTGGATAACATTGTGTTGATTTAATTATGCTCCAACATGTTGCAGGCCCTCCTGGAAAATGGCTATAATCCTTCAAAGTATTTGATTTGTCTACCCACACATGATAGCCCAAGTGAATAAAAGAATCTCTATTGGCCAGATTTCAACATACGTACGGATGGAGACCCTACAGAGCTGTCCAACAGTGTGTCTACA